>NW_012115378.1:2023821-2047635 GCF_000951035.1 Colobus angolensis palliatus
AAAAAAAAAAAGAACTGCCAGGGTGAAAGGGATGGCCAATTGAGTTAGAGTGCAGGTGCCACTCCAGTTACTTGGCAGAGTGTCCAGTAGGGGTTCACCACAACACTACCATATATCAGCTCAGGGATGAACAAGGACAGACTGTTTGGTAAGCTCTTGGAAAGATTTAAGCTCACTGTATCCCTTTATGTCTCTAAGAAATGCCAAATTTTCTCCCTGTTGTCAGAGACATGAAGTAAAATTGGCATCTGGAGATGGAGGCTGGATAGCCCTCGGGGGCTGACCTGCAGGATGTTGAACTTCAGGGATTAGCAGAGACAGAATTCAACAGAATTCATTACCCCAGGCTGCGGGGTCTTGGAAAAGAGCCACCATACAGCTCATGCCCTGTTGGTCAGAAAACCTTCTAAGTGGAAAGGGGACAACTTGGGCCTAGTGCGCACAAGTGTAACAGTTTTTGTTTAGAGTGTTCACAGAATATTCAATCCATTCCATCCAGGCATTTGTCTCTTGGTATCTTGTTTCAATTGCCAGTGTTTGTTTTAAATTTTTAACCTCTACAGTAGCTACTTTGGTTTTGTCATTAGGTAAAGAGACAGTGGTCTGGTCAGCAGGTTTAGAAGAGGATAGAGGTGGAGATGTGAGGGATGAGGATGTAATGAGGTGCAACTCAAAAAATCCTATGGGGTCTTTTTTTGTTACATCTGTTCTCATACCATAAAAATGGTCTAGGGTCAGGGAGGAATCTTGAAGAGTTGGGATGATGATGGAAATTTGTACTGGGTTACATTGGTTACGTTGACAATTGGGAAGGGCACTTTCTTTAGTAAAATGGATACAGGGCTTTAGAACTGATAGTGGGAAATCTTCTGATGGGATCCAGTCTTGACATTCAGTGGTTCAAATGACATATTTTCAAGTATGACAAAATAAGTACCTAAACTATTTAGAAGCATCTGCTATGGAGGGGCAGAGATTTTTTTTTTGCTGCTGCAAGCTGTCTCTGGCTTTGGAAATCCCCACAAGGCATAACTAAATAAGCATCAAAGGTTATGGTCTTGGGTGAGTCTGATTTAGTTACATTAATAACGAGGTGGCTAGCAACAGAACAAGGAAAGAAGGAGTAATAGAATAGATGAAAGAGAGTTAAACTTTCCTTAGTTTTAGTTTGGTAGGGTTTTCCCCTCGGACTACGGCCCATGACCCTGAACGGGGTGGTGCTTTTTTGACTTGGGTGTGATGGGTCCATTCTTTCTCGGCGGTTTGGACTGCAGTTTTAGTTGAGGAGCACTAGATGTGGTACTTCCCAGGACAGTTTAAGTTTTTCTTCTTTCTAGCTCTTAATGAGGATGTAGTCTCTGGGCTGGTGCTGATGGACTGGAAACTCAAGAGGCAGGGTTTGCGCTAAGAGACCTTTAGTCCTAAGGAAAGATAAGGTAGAAGACAGACCAAGTATATAGTTCCTAAGGAATTGATCTTCGGTCTCAAAAGTGGGAATATCACTAGTGGAACTTAAACATAGTAACCCATAGAGCATTTTATAAGGGGATACACCAACATCTTTTCGAGGGGCAGTTTGGATCCTGAGTAGAGTGATGGGGAGACACTTAGTCCCGGGTAATTGAGTTTCTAAAATTAACTTAGATGATTCTTTAAAGTCTGATTCATCTTTTTTATTTTTTCTGTCAAGCGTGGATGTCAGGGGTATGATACTTCCATTTAATTTCTAAAACTTAAGTAAGCCCTTTAATAATATTTGCAGTAAAATGAGTTCTATTGCCTAAGTTAATGTTTTCTACTATCCTGAACCAAGGTATTATGTTTTCTAGTAATATTTCAACCACATTATTAGCTGTTGTGCTGGAGAGGGGAATGGCTTCAAGCCAACGAGTGAAGTGGTCTACTATTACTCTTAGGTATTTAAAGTGACCTAGCGGGGGCATTTCAGTATAGTCAGCTTGAATACTTGGAAATGGCCTTAGTCCTAGGCGTCTGCCCCCAAAAGGTTGTTTCCTTAGGGCCTGTTTATTAGTTTTTTTGCATATTAGGCAGTTGTCCACAACTTGTTTTGCTAAGGTGTAAATTCCTATACATCCATAGACTCTGAGAACTGCATCAAACATAGCTTGAGGTCCCCAGTGAGTCCCTTGATGTAGTTGGGACAGGATTTTTCTCGTAAGTGATTTGGAAATCATTTTCCTTTGATCTGGTAACACCTACTTCCCTTCTGAGTTTTCTTTAGCTCCCAGTTTCTCTAACTTTTCCTTTTCAGTGGAAGAGAAGATAGGGATTGTGACTCGGGGTGAGAGACAGGGAGTCAGGAGGAAGATAGGTGCTTTTTGAGAGATTGTAGCTTGTTTTGTAATTTGATCAGCGAGGTTATTCCCCCAGCTTTCATAGGTAGAACTTTTCTGGTGCCCTGGGACATGTACAACAGCTGTTTCTTTTGGTAATTGTAAGCTCTTTATAACTTGAGTGATTAATTCTTTGTGGACAAGGTCCTGATCTTTGCGATTAGGCCCCACTCAGTCGAAATTTTTCTGAAGGTATGCACTACCCCAAAGGCGTACTTAGAGTCAGTATAGATGGTACCTTCCTGCTTTTGTAAATATTTTAGAGCCTGATTTAACGCAAACAATTCACAAGCTTGAGCAGACCAATTCTTTGGCAATCTTCCAGATTCTATTTCAGCAGAACTTTTCCATCTATGGCAGAGTATCCACTGTGTCTTTTTCTTTCAACCACCAGGGAGGAGCCATCTATAAAAAGATGATGTCATGTTTTAAAAGGGTTTTTTCTTAAATCAGGTCTAACCTTAGTATGGTAGTCAATGAGATCCAGGCAGTCATGTTCAGGATCTTTGGGGTTCGGATTCCAAGTTAGGAAAGCAGCTGGGTTAAGAGCACTGTCTGTGGTGAAAGTGAAGTCATCTTTTTCTAATAGAATGACTTCATATTTTAGAATTCTTTGAGCTTGTAAACCATCTACCTGCCTTTTGGTTTAATATTGTTCTAACTTGGTGAGGTGTGTCAACAGTTAATTTTCCCCCAAAGGTTAGCTTTTCACTTTCCTCAATCAACAAAGCAGTGGCCACTATAGATTGAATATATTTGGGTCATCCACAGGTTACTGGGTCTAAAATTTTTTATAAAAAGGCCACAGGCTGCCAGTGGCCCCATGTTCTTGGGTAAGCACCTCTAAAACTACTCCTTTATTTACATCGACAAAGAGGTGAAATGGTTGTTTGGGGAAAGGCAGAACTGAAACAGGAGCAGTTATGAGTGTTTCAATTCTTTAAAATCATTGACTTCCTCTGGGGCCCAAAGGAGGGGTCAGGTTTTTCTTGGGTAAGCTTGAGGGTACAGAGACTTGACTTTTAGAGCATATGAATCAATCCACAAGCAGCAATATCCAACTAGCCTGAAAAATTTTCTAAGCTCTTGTTTTGTACTAGGCAGAGGTAAGGACACAATTTCTTTGACTCTTTTGGTTCCTATTCTTCGCTTGCCTGCACTTATCAGGTGCCCTAAATACTTGCCTTCAGGTTCTACAAATTGGAGCTTCCCCTTTGCTACCTGTAATCTCTCCCCTTGCAGTTGATTGAGAAGACTGATGGAGAAATCAGATACTTGTTCTATGACTTTCCCAGACACAAGTATGTCATCTACATATTGGAGCATGCATATAGACTCCGGGACAGATATCTTCCCCAAAACTTGTTCAAGAATTTGGCCAAAAAGATTGGGAGAGTCTGTAAATCCTTGGGGCAGGACCATCCAGCGGTATTGTTGCTTCTGTTCTGAATGAGGATCTTCCCATTCAAAAGCAAATATGTCTCTGCTGTCTTCAGCTAAGGTACATGCCCAAAAGGCATCCTTTAAGGCTATTACTGTAAACCACTGATGGTCATATGAAATCTTGCTGAGGATAATATACGGACTGGGGACAACGGGATGAGTGGTTTGGACTATTTGGTTAATGGCCTGGAAGTCTTGTATTAGCCGACATGACCCATCTGATTTCTTTACAGGTATTATAGGGGTATTACGTGGAGACATACAGGGTTCAAGTACCTTATCCTCAATAACACCTTCAATCACAGTTTTCAAGCCTATCCTGCCTTCTAGGGGAATTAGATATTGCCTTCTTCTTACTATTTTTCCAGGGGTTTTCAACTTTATATGAATGTAGAGGTGGGGGATTCATATTTTCCCTCGGTTCCCTTCTTTTGACCACACATTGGGATGAATGTAACTTTTTTCTGTGGTGGTGAACAGGTTCAATGAAGTGAAAATTCTTCAGGGCAGACAGGCAAGCCTATGTCTAATTTTAACATCAGGTCTCTCCCTAACAGGTTTGTTCTTGCTTCAGAGATTAGTAGGAATTTAATACTAGTTTATCAATTTTTGTATTTAACTTCTGTTTCTTCTAAAACTTGGGCTTTAAATCCTTCCCCTTTTACCCCTGAGACAAAAATTTTCTCTAATGAGTAGTTCGTATTAGAGGGCCAATAGTAAACAGAGTGCACCCCTGAATCTATTAAAAAGGTGATAAGCTCAAGTTTGGGCCCCACCTCTAAATTTATCAAGGGCTCTTGGTGGGACTTGAGATAGAAAAGACAGAGCCCCTGATCTTCCTATTCCTCCTCAAATGCCATGAGCAGGACAATTTCTTTTTTCTTCCCCTACTTTGGGCATTCTCTTTTGAAGTGGCCTGTTCTTCCACGTTTGAAGCACCTATCCTCTCCTTCCTCTCTCTCAGTTCTAGGATTCTTTGACCTTGTTCCCCCATACTCTGTACAGCACCTGGTAGCTGAGGGTCTGGCTCCCCTAGTTGGAGGCTTTGGTCCTCCAAACAGGGGTTTGGACCCTTTATAATTCCTGGCCCCCTGGAGTCTCTGTTTAGAAGTGTGTGGGCTTGAAGCCATCTGTTGGAAGGTGGATAGCATAAGTTTCATTTTTTGTTTTTGCTTTTCTTAATCTCTCCTCACGTATAGTTTTTGGGCTTCTCCTAGGAGTTCCTCTACAGACTGGTTTTTTCAGTTTTTTAGTTTCTGCAACTTCTTTGTTATGTCTGACCAGCTATTTGTGACAAAATGTAGCTTTAACATTTCTTGTCCAAGAGGGTCTTCTGGATCTAAATCTGTATATTTCCTTATTTGTTCCCTTAGTCTTTCTAGAAATTTCATGGGGTCTTCATCTTTTTCCTGTTGTAAGTTAAAGGCTCAGAAAAGATTCTGAGCATGGGGCACTGACTCCCAAATTGCTTTGATTATCATTTTCCTAAGATCGTTCATGTTTTCCGAGTGGACTGTGTTGTTGTTATCCCATTGAGGATCTTGAGCTGGGAATTTCAGGTCTGCTGCAGGAACGTTTTGGCCAGGAGGGTGTTCATGTTCCCAAACTGTCATAGCAGACCTGCGAATCATCCCCCTTTCTTCCCCTAAGACAAGGATACCCAGGATGGACATTAATTCGGCCCAGGTATATAACTAGGGACCTAGGAATTGATCAATTTGGTCTGTTACACCGTATGGGTCATGTAGCAGTGGCTTAAGTTCTTTCCTTAAACCTCGAACCTCTAAACTAGTCAAAGGAGCATTTACAAAGTCAATAGCTCCTCCTCCCTGAGGTAAGGGAGGGAAGAGAGTTGGGGTTGATTCCTTAGAGGTAGAGGGGAAAGGAAGATTTTGAATATCTTTTTTACATTGCTCTATTTCATGTTGTAGTTCCTTCAGGGAGGATACTTAGGCTGACAAGGAACAGACTTATGGGGTGTCAGTAATTCCCTAGGGTCAGGGTTATAAGGGGGAGGAATAATAGGAGTAGGAGAAGGATCTGGGACTGGGTCTGGGGTGGCAGCAGCTGTCTGGGGAGGGGGCAGGTCAAGTGGGGGGGAATTAAACAGGGGAAAGTGGTTTAGAGGGTCCCAGGCATTGGGATCTCTCTGCCTAGGGGTTGGATTTACTGCACCTACTTTGGGGAGTGTGAAATCTGACACTTCCCTTGCATTCTCTAAGGGAAAGAGGAGAACAGGTCCTTTTCTCCAGCAGACAGCATAATCTATTTCTTCCTGCAAGACTGGACTTTTGTCATTTACATACTTAATTAAAAGTTGACAGACTCAATCCTCATTTGATCCATATTTTGGCCAGAAGATGGCAAGTTTGAGGATGGCTTCCTTGGCTCAAGTGAAACAAAAATATTTTATCATGTGTTGCTTCTTCTTATGTCTAGTCCTCTCATTCTCTTTTCAATATTTTAGCATGAGACCTAAAGGGCTATTGGAGGGAATCTGACTATTCCTGTCTTTACCGTTCCCTGTTGTACTAGAAGTGTTTCCCATCTTGGAGGTTTTGGATGCTCCCTTGAGTGTGTGTGGCTCAATGTCTCTTACTGGAGATTTCTTGTCTTCCCTTTTCTCTAGAGTCTCAACCTCACCTTACTCGAGATTTCTTGCACTCCTTTCCATTCGCTTCATCCTATCTGGCCGCTTCTCTTGTGGGAAATTAGATCCCTTTTAGCACTTGCATGCTAGTATAAGTCCCATGGCAGGATCTGCCCTAAGCCGTATGAGGTGACCAGGGAATTGCAGATAGGACCCGCTTACTCTGCATAGCAGTAGTACTTATCATCATTCACACAAGCAGTACCATAAGCAGTAGTGCTTGTCATCATTCACACACACTTTCAGCCTCCAAGATATCCCGACCACCAAGGAAATACTTCACCGCCAACCCCACCCCCCGCGGCTTTTCTTACCTTGGTCTGTGTTAAAAGTTACCTGGTTGCTGTGGTGTTTGTAGGCAAGCCTTTTCTACCCATGTTGCTGAGAGTCCAGGTTTATCCATCACAGCAGGTGGAGTCTCAATCTCTAGCCCCTGAGGCCACTGCAATGAGGCAGTGGGACTCATCTCCCCCTGGGAGATGATCAGAGACCCCTTCCCTGGAGGGGAATGGGAATCCTGGATGAGCCCCCAAATTGTTAGAAGCAAATTTTCAGTGCCACAAGGTGAAACCAGCACTCAGGCAAAAGTTTTCTCAGTAAGGCAATTTACTTTTATAGAAGGGTGCTTTCTTCATGCAAGGCAGAGGCAAGGGAGAGCAAGCAAAACAAAGGAGAGCAGGAGTTCTTTTTATCCCTAACACAGACCCTGTTCCTGTGTCCTCTTCCTGCAGGCTGGGGTCAGATCACACAATCTAGGCTAATTCTGATTGACTGCTGTTGACATCATCAAAGGAGGCAAGGGTGGGCATTTGATAGGAAGGACAGGTACGATGGTACATCTTGGGGTGTTTGGGCACAATAGAGTTAGGGAGAGCTGATATATGAATGGGTATGACTACCTTTTAGAATAGAACAAAGAACCAGGAACCAAAACCCTTTGAAGAGGAACTATTTGTTCTTAATAACAATTACATGACAGATAAAGAAGGAAATAAAAATATTTCACCCCAAAATATGTTTATCTGTCATATTTTGAAATGGCCCTGAAAACCTATCTTTTGTGGCAGGAAATTTGCATCTGTGAAGAACCTCTATTAACATAACTAGATCTTTCCTTTTCCAGGCTCTCCCAATCCTGAAGAGATTAACTGAGCATCTAGCACCTTTTAAAGGTCTGAATAGGAAACATTTGCCATCTATTATCTCTAAGGCACTCCCTTAGAGACATCTATGAGACACCTATGAAACTTTATCTACATAATAAGAACCTTGGTCTCTACAACTCCTTATCTTAACCCAGATACTCTTTTCCACTGATTCTAAGTCTTTAGATAATAACTTAACTCACTTAAGCAATTGCCAATGAGAAAATCCTTGAATCCACCTATGACCTGAAAGCCCCTTGCTTCAAGTTGTCCCACCTTTCTGCACAAAATCAATATATACTTCACATGTATTGACTGATGTCTTATGTCTTCCTAAAATGTATAAAGCTAAACTATAACCCAGACACCTTAGGCACATGTTCTCGTAACCACCCGGTGGATTCACCTTGCCTGTTGCCTGGACAGAGCTGATTTATCAAAACAGGGGAATTTCAATGGAGAAGGAGTAATTCATGCAAAGCAGACTGTGCAGGAGACAAAGACATTACTACAAAGACATTACTACTCAAATCAGTCTCCCCAAGCATTTGGGGATTGGAGTTTTTAAAGATACTTTGGTGGGAAGCAGCTTGGAAAGTAGGGAGTGCTCACTGGGTAGGTTGGAGATGGACTCATAGGGGGGTCTAAGTGACATTTTCTTGCTGTCTTCTGTTCCTGGATGGGATCACAGAACTGACTGAGCCAGATTACTGGTCTGGGTGGTGTCAGCTAATCCATCAAATTCAGGGTCTGCAGATCAAACACTGATCTTAGGTTTTGCAATAGTAATGTTATCCCCAGGAGCAATTTGGGGAGGTTCAGACTCTTGCAGCAAGAGGTTGCATAACCCCTAAACTGTAATTTCTTTTTCTTTCTTTCCTTTCTTTCCTTTCTTTCTTTCTTTCTTTCTTTCTTTCCTTCTTTCTTTCTTTCTTTCTTTCTTTCTTTCTTTCTTTCTTTCTTTCTTTCTTTCTTTCTTTCTTTCTTTCTTTCTTTCTTTCTCTCCTCTCTCTTCTTTCTTTCCTCCTTTTATTTTCTTTTTCTTTTTTGAGACTGAGTCTTGCTCCATCACCCAGGCTAGAATGCAGTGGTGCAATTTTGGCTCACCTCACCCTCTGCCTCCCAGGTTCAAGTGATTCTCCTGCCTCAGCCTCCCGAGTAGCTGGGGACTACAGTTGCATACCACCATGTCTAGCTAATTTTTTTTTTTTTTTTTTTTTGTAGAGTCGGGGTTTCACCATGTTGGCCAGGCTGATCTTGAACTCCTCCCACCTCAGCCTCACAAAGTGCTGGAATTACAGGCATGAGCCACTGCACCTTGCAGTACTTTCTAATCTTGTAGCTAATTTGCTAGTCTTGCAAAGGCAGACTGGTCCCCAGGCAAGAAGGTAGTCTTTTCAGGAAAGGGCTATTAACAATTTTTTTTTTTTCAGAGTCAAACCATAAACTAAATTCTTTCCCAAGGTTAGTTTGGCCTATGCCCAGGAATAAACAAGGACAGCTTAAGTTAGAAGCAAGATGGAGTTGGTTAGGTCTGATGTCTTTCATTGTCATAATTTCCTCAGTTATAGTTTTTGCAAGGGTGGTTTCTATCTCAGTACCTCTTGAGACTGTGTCTTGGGTCTTGATCACTCATACTTGGCTCAGAATAAACCTCTTTAAACATTTTACAAAGTTTGACTCTTTTTGTCAACACCAGTTACCCTTCTCCTCATTTTCCATTAAAAACCTTTGTCTTCCTTTACTCACCTGAATACACAGTTTACTATGGCACATGTAGTTGCATTACAATGCTATATTCCTGAATAAGTATCATTTGCTTTTAGAGAGCCTCTCTCTGTTATTTAGGTTGACACAATAGTATGGCAAACCAGGTTTCTCTAGACAGAAAATGCCCCCTAGCCATGTTAGGCAATGCTCCTCTGAGTTTAAAGGGGCACACAGTAATCTTTTGCTTTAGTTTTGGGACTTCACATTTTTAGAATGAAACTGTCATTGCAAAATTATAACTGAGAAAATTATTACAGTGAAAAAGATCTGACCTAATCAACTCTATCTTGCTTCTAAACTCTAAGCTGTCCTTGTCCATTCCTGGGCACAGGCTGAACTAACTTTGGGAGAAACTTAGTTTGTAGTTTAACTTTGAAATAAAGATGATAATAGCCCTTTGACAAAACAAACCCCCTTCCTGCCTGAGGACTAGACTGCCGTTGTAGGACTAACAAATTAGCCACAAGATTAGAAATTATGATTTAGGAGTCATGCAGCTGGAGGCTATAATATTCTGGCCCACCCAAAATTGCTTCTGAGGATAATATCACTCTTATAAAATCTGAGATCAGTGCTTGAGATATTTTGCATCCCCTGCACTGGATGAATCAGCTGGCACTATCCAGATCAATTAACTGGTTCATCTGGTCTTGTGACCCCCACTCAGGAATTGACTCAGTGCAAGAGGACAGCTTCTACTCTATATGATTTCATCTCTGACCCAACCAATCAGTACACCCAACTCAGTGGTCTCCCACCCACCAAATTATGCTTAAAAACTCTGATCCCTGAATGCTTGGGGAGATTGATTTGGATAATAATGAAACTCCAGTCTCTCATACAGCCTACTCTGTGTGAATTACTCTTTCTTCACTGCAATTCCCATCTTGATAAATTGGCTCTGGCTAAGCAGTGGCCAAGATGAACCCATTGGGTTGTTTCAGGAAGTTGTTCCCACAGCCCAAGAGCACCTTCATGACTTCCCTATGGGTGTCCCCATTCTGGGTTAGCACTCAGGAGCATATGCTTGCAATTGATTTTGCTCTCCAACAGTAGAGACCAAAGCCCTTCTCCCCTGTGTCTTCCTGCCTTCAAGCCCCAGGTTAGGTAATTTTTCTGGCAAATTTTCCTTCATCAAACTTTAGTCAGGCTCCTTGGAGCTCTCTTCTTGATTTGGCCTCAGCCTTAGCCTTCTGTGCCTGTCTTGTCCTTCCCAGGCCTGCAGAGCCCAGTCTTAGCAAGAATCCTGCTAAGTCAGTTTACAGAGAATCCTCTGTCCTACATATCTGATGAAGTTTCTCACCCTCCGCCTTTGATGTCTAAGTCCTTGGCTTGCCTTTGGCAAGAATCCTATTCAGTCAGTGTAGCAAGAATTTCCCTGTCTTTGATGTCTCCTCTTAGTAATTTTCCATCCACTGACCCTTTTGCTTTGCTCCTTGGCTATATTGGTGGGGAAGAGCAATAATTTTCTCTCTACCCTTTCTGAGTTCTTAGCTGGGGCTTCCTGTAACAAATGACAGATTTATAAGAGAAAAACATACAGGGTTTAATAGCATGTATACCTAATGTGTACACAGGAGAATACCTGTTACCAAACCAGGCTCATTTTGTCTGCCATGCAATATGCCAATCACTGAGACAATGAGTTTTGCAACAGAGAAAGGGTTTATTCACATGGCAGCCAAGCAAGAAGAAAAGGGAATAGATCTCAAATCGCTTCCCCAAAGATGGGGTTTAGGGTTATTTATGGGTTAGAGGAGCAGAATGGTCTGAGGCTTGGGGAAAAGTGATTGGGGATAAGGAAAAGTGAGATAATCAGTGTTCTGCATAAGTGTAGTCAAGCTTCATGGCTCTTCATAGGATGTATGTTTGAAAAATTGTGGTGTTAGTATGATCTAAGGATGGAGCTCTCAGGTCTCTGATGTCAAAAGATCACCCATTGGACATTTACACGGGCCCAGTTGAAGGGTTGGTGGTTTCAACCAGTTTGAACTGGACAAGAGCTGACTTTAAGTTCCTGAAAAAAACTTAGGCAACCATTACCTTTGTGACCCATATTCAGAGAAGTTATCTATAGTGAGGCTGAAAGGAGTCTTTAAACAAAACAAAACAAACCCAAAACAAACAAAAAAACAGCTAAAAGCAAGAAAAGCAGGTTAAAGTCTGAAGAGCCTAGTCAGGTTTGTCCTTGGCTTCATGCCCAGTGAAATGAATAAATCTCTGAGAGCTGCCTGTAAATTCAGCCTTCAATACCGTTATCTGCTGAAACAAAGCAGGAAGAGTGTGGGGGAGGAGGGTTAAGGGAAGGTGACCAGAAAAAGCTGGGTCAACAAGGATGTTTGTTATGCAAATTTAAGTCAGCGCTTTCTCTGTCAATAAGAGTCTCTAGTGGCTTAGTCATCCTTCTTTCCTGGTACAGAGAGGGAGGCACTATTACAAATGGAGATTTCCTTTACAGATGTAAATTTCCCTTACAAAAGGGTAACTCCCACTCTGTTTTCAATGCTTCTCCTGTGACTGCAGTTTCTCAAAATTATTCTTATGCCAAAAAGGCCTATCTTGGGGTGACATATTCTGGTTCTCTGCAGTCATATTTGGAGATGTCATATTCTGGTCTCCTACAGCTATCAATACCTGCTGGTCCTTGCTGTATTCAAAGTTGAGCCCAATCTCTCATCTCTATTGAAATAATCTTATTGCAATAGTCTTGAATAAATTCTTCCTTATTTTAATAAATGTAGAAATAATTTTTTCTTTAATACTTCCACAGGGTACCACTCTGCCTGCCAGTATTTGGTATTGCTGAGGGACTGGGGTTTATGGAAACAGTGTCCAGCAGGCACACTAGGGTGGCGAATGATGGGCCTATTGCCTTGGCTAGCATAGTTTCCCCTTCATCCCCTTTTTGTAGTACCAGCCCCTTCTCACTGGCCATGGGACAGGCACAGGATTCAGATCTGGGCTATTTCCTGGACTTAAGCTGGTCTACATGCTCTGGGCCAGATGATATGCAGACCATGGAAGAAATAAGGTTGCTTCTGTTGTGGGTGCCAAGATGGGAAGATGTTAAATTGAAGTTTTGCCCCCACTCCCTAGTGAAGGAATCCCTCCTGACATTGGGCAAAATGGAACTAAGATGCAAAGGGCAGCAGGGCAAAAGAAGGAAGGGTCCTGACGTTATCCTGGAGATCCCAGCTGGCCTGGGGCCCTCCCAAAGCAGGGATATTCCCTGTGGGCCTGAGCCAGTCTCAGTTGAGATGTCTGCCACTAGCAGCTGAGAGTCCTGAGTGCTGCAGGGTATGGTGCAGTTACCCCCTTGTACATTCCTGGAGCAACCCTCCCACACCCACGCCACAGCCCCCTGGAGTGAATGTCACCAGTGCTGGTTCCCAGTTCCTCTCTCTGGGGCAGCCGTACACAGCACGTCTGAGTTGGGGCCTGGCTTTCCTTTTCTCGTTACTGCTGCCCTCCCAAGTCCATACAGTACAATACATTAAGGCAGTGTTTTTCCACTCTGAGCAAGGGTACAGACCCCCTTCAGACTCCCTGTGTGAATTTAAATTATTTTTATAGCAAGTGCCAACATAAAACACATGCTCATGGCTATAGAAAACCAAAATAAAATCTCAGCCATAAAATCAACAAAACTCAAAGACAATAATTTAATGACAGATTATGTTTTGCTAACGCCACTAGTGACAGTTTATTATTAGAAAATGTTCTCTAATTAGTTCTGAATTTTCATAGGGAATAAACGATGGGAGGAAACCTTGAGCTGATTTCTGTTTTCTTGCCTCCTAACATTTCCATTTCATTAAGACCTTTCAAAGGGAGGCAAGTACTTCTGGTTCTGAGAGGGGAGGTGACTCTTCAGCTTTCCCCTAGAGGTTCTGAGAGATTTGTTTGGAAACCCTAGGCTGTGGGATATTTGGGTGCTCTTAAGTCCCTGTTCAGGTCTCTTGTCTTCAGCTGTCTGGAAGAGACCTCACAAGACCCTAGACTCTTTTTTTTTCTTTTTGAGACTGAGTCTTGCTCTGTCACCCACGCTGGAGTGCAGTGGCATGATCTTGGCTCACTGAAACCTCTGCTTCCTGGATTCAAGCAATTTTCGTGGCTTGGCCTCCCAAGTAGCTGGGACCACAGGCACGCATCACTGAGCCGGGCTAATTTTTGTATTTTTAGTACAGACAGGGTTTTGCCATGTCAGCCAGGCTGGTCTAGAACTCCTAGCCTCAAGTGATCCACCCACCTCAGCCTCCCGAAGTGCTGGGATTACAGGCATGAGCCACTGCACCTGGCCACCCTAGACTCCTAAAGTATAGTGCCTGTGTCTCTGGGTTTTGTCCTAGGCAGGCAGGTGTAAATATCCTAGGCAGCAAAGGGGGAGCTGTCTTAAATCACAGTTGGGCAGCTTGGGCAGCATAACAAGACCCCGTCTCTACCAAAAAAAAAAAAATCAAAAGAATAGCCAGGCATGGTGGCGCACACCTAGAATCCCAGCTACTTGGGAGGCTGAGGTGGGAGGATTGCTTGAACCCAGGAGGTCGATGCTGCAGTGAGCTGTGATCGTGCCACCACAGGGCTCTTGTAAGAGTCAAAAGCCCTCAGCATTTGAAAAGGATAATGGAAGAATATGAACATGTTGAAAAAATAATGTGAAAAATAGCAAAAAAGAATAATGTCTTCTTTCGGGAACATTTGAGAAATGGTATGTTGAAAAGAAATGGAGGCTGGGGGTAAGAAAGCTGGGTGTAGAGAAGGGATATGCCAGGGCCCCAAATCCCCAGTTTGGGCTCCTCTGCCCCCAGCCCCCAACCCTAGACTCCTCAGCTCACAGACCCTGGTCTCCAGCTCCAAGCATCAGTCTCCAGCACCCCTATTCCATTCTATTTTCCTGAGTATTTTATCCTATTATAAATACTTAAGCTTTATTCATCGCCTGATGTACTTCTTTGTCATACAGAATATGTATAATAATTGAAATGAAAACTTTAACCATTTTCCTGTGACATAATGCCCGCATCAATTCTTTGAAAGCTAATTATTGAAAGTAACATTTTGTAAGTGCCTTTCTTAACTTTTCTTTGTTTAATAACTGCTTTAAAAAGTCATAATACATAAAATGACATATCATTTTAATAAAATACATACTATGAGTAATTATAGTTTTAATTCAATCCAGAAGAAATATTTTAATACTTGGCATATTACAGACAAGGGAAATTTTTTAAAGTTCTACATTTCAATTATTTGATGATATATTTCTTTGTGATTTTTGGCATAAAATTGGAAGGAGTTCAAACATTTGAATGAATAGCTGTAACAAATCTCCTCCCATTCCCATCTACTTATGTATGTAACTAAGGATATTCCATACTTACACTGATGAAAATGAACAAGAGGAACAGAATTTTCACTGAACTCTATCTCATTTTGGTAATAAGTATTATCCATGCATGACTACATAAATGGATTTTTTAAAAACCAGCAAAGATGGAAGGCTGGATGGGGCTGACTCAGGTGGGCACTCCTGGCAGGGTAAGATCAGAGTTGCCCTGGAGCCTGGGGCACATTTCCCAGACGCAGCTACAAGGCGAGTCCCCTAAGTGGTCCCTGGGAGATGGTGCAGAACTGACTACTGCAGGGCAGGCTGACCTATGTCTCTGTGGGCCACGGAAGCCAAACGGGAAAAGTGTAGTGTTCCTACCTTCTGAAGAAAAGGGGTAAAGTTGATTCATGCATCAAGCAAACTTACATTAACCCTCTCTGTGCTGGGAACAATGGTGGCAGGCAAGGAGTTCTCTTCATCAAGAACACTCCAAACACAGCAACGACAACAGCAATTACAGTGCTGCATGGTGAGGATTTCCTCTCTGTCCCCCGTGGCTCTAATAAGTCTCAATATTCTGTCCTCTTCAAGAGTGTTTCGGCTATTCTTGATCCTTTGCTCTTCCACGGGAATTTTCAGATTGGCTTGTTATTCTACAATAAACCCTGTGAGAATTTTGATTACTGTCACATTAAAATTATTTACTAATTTATTAAGTTTTCCTTCCTTGAGCATAGTGTATCTCATTGTTTCTTTAAGTTTTCTATTAAATCCTTTGGTTAAACTTTATACTTTTCTCCATGGAGATTTTGGACATATTTTGTTAGATTTGTTCCTAGGTACTTTAGGGTTTTTGTTGTCATTTTATTTTAATTGTATGCGTGTATGTATATATGTATGTAGGTAGGTAGGTATTTGGAGACAGGATCTCCGTTGGTCGCCCAGGCTGGAGTGCAATGGTGCAATCACAGCTAACTACAGTCTCAACCTCCTGGGCTCAAGGAGGAACACTGTGGGAACACAGACGTGTGCTACCACACCCAACTAATTTTTTGATTTTTGTAGAGATGGGGTTTCACTATTTTGTCTAGGCTGGTCTCCAACTTTTAGACTCAAGCAATTCTCCTGTCATGGTCTCCCAAAGCACTAAGATAACAAGTGTGAGCCACTGCACCTAGCCTGTGGTCATTTTAAATATTATATGTGTATTTAAATTTTTAAGTATACAGAATATAACCATATATATATATATACACACACACACACAATTTTTTGTTAATATGTAGACATTTTTTATATTGGTCTTGTGTTTAATAAAATTGCTCAGTTCTTTTATTTCTAAGAGTTTGTTTGTCAATTCTCTTGAAGATTCTCCACAAATATAATCATATTACATGGGAATAATAATAGCCTTGGTTTTTTTTTGCCTTTTATGATTTTTACTTATTAATATTTTCATGGTCTTTTTTGTTGGCTAGAATAGCTAGGACAATGTTGGTTGGAACTATTTATTTTGCATATCCTCTGGTTTAAAGGGTTGGCTTAAACACGTAGCATGAAGAATGATGTTTGGTTTAGGTTTTTGGCTAAAGAAGCTCTTCTAATTCTGATTTAATAAGAGTATTTATCATGAATAGGTGTTGAGTATTATCAAATGCTTTTTCTAAATTTATTAAAATGATCTTACAGTCATTTTTTCATTTATTTACAAATGTGAATTACATTAGTAGATTTTCTAATATCAAACCATCATAAAACATCCTTGTTAGCACTGCTGAGATTAACCTTGTTTGATCATGATGTAAATTTATTAACACACCATGGTAGGCAGGATAATGGCTCCCCAAAGAGGATTACACCCTAGTTACTGGAACCGGTGAATATGTTGCCTTACATGTCAAAAGGAACTTTCTGAGTGAAACTAAAGTTGCAGACCTTAATACAGGAAGCTTAATATGGAGTGGGTTCCCTATGACCATGAGTCCTTGAAAGTGGAAGAGGAAGCCAGAAGAGTGAGTTGGAGAGAGGCAATGGGAGGAGGCCTCTTTGCTGGCTTTAAAGATGTAGGCAGAGGGCTACGAGCCAGGGAATTCCTGTGGCCTCTAGAAGCTGGGAACAGCCTTTGAACTGAAAGCCGCAAGGAACTGAACTCTGCCAACAATTTGAATGAGCAGGAAATTGATGTTCCCGTAGATCCTCCAGAAAGAAATGCATGGCTGTGGGCAGCTTGATTTCCACCAGGAGAGACCATACTGGATCTCTGACCTGTACAAATGTGAGATAACAAATTTGGGCTGTTGTAAGTCACTAAGTTGTGATAATTTGTTATGACATCAATAGAAAATGAGTCCACACACTTATGCATGTTGCTGGACTCAATTAGCTAATACTTTATTTAGCTATTTTGCATATTTGTTCATCAGCGAGTTTGATCGATCATTTCTTCTCCTACTGTTTTTGTCTAGATTGTTGTTACAGTTATACCAGCCTCACAGACTGAATGGTGGGGATTCCTTCTTTTTCTACTCTCTGGAACCATGTGTTTAAGAATATTGAGTGTTTGTCAGAAATTACTTGGAAAACTCTGCCTATATTCAATCTGGTATGTTTTTTTATGTTACATTTTCATTTTCCTCAGTGTAATGTAATATATGTGCATATTTAAAAGTCAGATGGTATCACCAAGCTTATAAAAAAATCATTCATATCAAATCCCATCCAGCCCTGGAGTCATCCTCATTCAATATTTTAGCGGCTGCTTCTGATTTTTACCTTCAAATTTTTAAATAATATGCTGTATTGCTTTTCTGTGGCTGCTGTAACAAATTGCCACAAATGTAGTGGCTTTAAACAACACATTCTGTTACTATTATGGAGATGGAAAATCCAATGAGTTTTTTGTTGTTGTTTTTTTTTGAGACAGAGTTTTGCTCTGTTACCCAGGCTGGAGTGCAATGGCATGATCTCTGCTCACAGCAATATTTGCCTCCCAGGTTCAAGTAATCCTCCTGCCTCAGCCTCCTGAGTAGCTAGAACTACAGCCATGTGCCACTATGCCTAGCTAATTTTTGATTTTTGTTTGTTTGTTTGTTTTTGTAGAGATGGGGTTTTTGCTAGTTTGCCCAGGCTGGTCTCGAACCCCTGGGCTCAAGTGATCCACCTGCCTCAGTCTTCCAAAGTGCTGGGATTACAGGTATGAGCCACTGTGCCCACCCCAAAATGAGTCTTAAGGAGCTAAAATTGAGGTATCAACAGGGCTGGTTCTTTCTGGAGGCTGTAAGGGAGAATCTGTTCCTTGTCTCTTCAATATCCAGAGGCTGCCAACATCCCTTGGCTCCTGGCCCCATCACTCCAATCTCTGCTTTTGTAGTCACATCATCTTCTCTACTGTAGTCAAATTTCTGTCTGCCTTGCTCTTATAAAAACATCTGTGATAATATTTAGGGTTCAACTAGATAATCTGGGAAAATCTCATTTTAAGAGTTTAAACTTAAGCTTATCTGCAAAGTCCCCTTTGCCATATTACAAAAAAAATTCACAGATTTCAGGGCTGAGCACCTGGATATCTGTGGGGAGCATTACTCAGCTCACCACACATGAGTTTTCTAATGCCTTTTATTTATTTATTTATTTATTTTGATAGAGTTTCTCTCTTGTTGCCCAGGCTGGAGTGCAATGGGGCAGTATTGGCTCACTGCAACCTCCGCCTCCTGGGTTCAAGTGATTCTCCTGCCTCAGCCTCCCAAGTAGCTGGAATTACAGGCATGAGACACTGCACCTGGCCTCTAATACGTCTTATTTTTTAGTTGTAGGTGTTATTGATTGATGTCCTACTCTAGAAGATGAGTATTTGGCTTGTTAGCTGTATCCCTTCCAACATGCTCATGCACACACACATGCATACACACACAAACCTACACAATTCTCTCCTCCCATCCTTGTGATAAATTTGTATTGCCCTTTTAGTTTAAATGAGTATTCACTGTTTACATTATGATGAGGTAAATATAATTCATGGCTGAACCAGCAGTCGACTATGCTTACATTTACTTTCTTATACAATGATTTTTTTTTTGTTTGTTTTTTGTTTTTTACATTTCTGTGTTTTCTATATGGTTATCACCAAGTCAGTCCAAAATTCTGCCCTGGAATTGAAAATCTGCTTCCAAAATAATCAAACACATCAGGTATAAGATCAATTTCCGTTTTTTCTGGGAGACATTCTCCTTAGGCCTCTTCCCATTCTCCTGCTCCCATCCGGACTTTGCCCCCAGCATCTGCTCCACAGCTGTCATCTGGAAACACCTAACATTATCCTGGAAGCCTCCCTGACTCTCTCTTAAACCGGATCGCAGGTCTTTGGTCTACTCTGCCATTTTAGTGGAACACATCCCTCTTAGCTTCCCAAGAAAGGGTGCCAGGGAAATCCTTGTTCTCCTCTAGGTCCAAATACCAATTCACAAGAAATAGAGAGACGAAGGAGAACATTACACCATGGAAACACAGTCAGCAAAATAATCCAAAACCTGGAGAATGTGAAAAGTCGCATAATGCGGTTTCTTCAACACATAAATGTCAAAGAGGGAAAAAGCATTTGCAAAAAAATAATTTTCAAGGGAAGTAGATAGAGGAGGAAACTATAGCTTAAAAGATTTCAAAAGCAAACTACTTACAATGGGTAGACCTTATATGGGTCCTGACTCAAACAAATGATATTTTTAAAGTGTGACATGTATGAGATGATTAGAAATTTGAACACTAAATATCTGAAGCTATTGTTCAATTTTATTTTAGGTGTAATAATGATATTATTCCCATATTTGTAAGCCTTTATCTTTTAGAGAGACACACTGATAGGACATGTGGGGGACATAATTAAGATGTAGATGCAGTAAGATTAGCCATGATTGGATCATTGCTGAACCTGTGTGTTAGGGACATGGAAATTAATTATACGATTGCCTCTACTTTTAAATGTTTGAACTTTTCAACAAAGTACTTTTCTCTTTTTGAGACAGAGTCTCACTTTGTTACCCAGGCAGGAGTGCAGTGGCGTCATCTTGGCTCACTGCAACCTCCACTTCCCAGATTCAAGCAATTCTCCTGCCTCAGCCTCCTAAGTAGCTGGGATTACAGGTGTCCACCACCAAGCCTGGCTAATTTTTGTATTTTTAGTAGAGACAAGGTTTCACCATGTTGGCCAGGCTGTTTTTTTGTTTTTGTTTTTGTTTTTTATGAGTAAAAACAACAACAAAAAGTCACTGTTCTACCCCCATACTTCAGTGATACCTCAGCTAGATATAAACTGTAAGAAAAGATTTTTCCTTGGAATTTTAAAGGGGTTTCTCCATTGATATCTTGTAACTCGCAGGGTTTGTTTCTGAGAGGTCCAGTGCTTTTCTGAGCTCTTATCCTCAGCTTTATGTAACCTGTTTTTCTCCCTTCCTGTAAGTTTTTAAGAGCTTCCTTCTTATTACTTTTGTTTTACAATTTCTTAGGCATATCCCCTGGCTTGGATCTTTTTCCTCTTCTTTTATAGTACTGAGAATTCAAAAGTCCCTTTCAATCTTGAATATTTTTGCGCAACAAATTGTATTTTTCTTTGATTTTTTTCCCTATCTTTTTTTTTTTGTTCTTTCCTTCTGAAATTCCTATTATTTGGATGTTGAACTGATGGTATTTTTATTGGGGTCACATTAAATTTGTATACAAAATTACCTTTTCTGGTAGATATTCCTATCTCAAACAGGGTATATTTCCATTTACATGTTTGTCTCTTCAGTTTTGTCAAGAATTTAACATTTTTCTTCATAATATACATTTAAATCATCTTATTCTTAGCCATTTTTACTTTGTTTTTGTGTCATCTTGAGGAAATCTTGTGTTCTATTATGTTGGCTAGCTAGTTATTATTGCATGTAGGAAAGCTATTGATTTTATGGCAGTGGCTGCTCAGACGGCCTGCTGCTGCCATTATGCAGGCTGCAGCAGCGAGGCCAGCTGGGGCCGCACGCTCCGTGGAGCTGGTGGGAGCTCCATACCTTCCGAGTTGAGGCGGGAGCTCCCCGGGTTCCGCTGCAGCCATCCAAACCCCAGCTGTAGACCCGGGCCTCTTATTCCATTGAAGCAGGACGGAAGCAGGCAGGATCCCTGCCCTCTGGGGTGCAACTGCAGCCATTCAGTCTATGGCTGCAGACCTGGGCCTCCTGCAACACGGAGTGGGCAGGAGCCAGGACAAGTGGGAGCTCCGCCCATTCCGAGCTGGCCCTGGGGGAGCTCCCTGGGTGCGTCTGCAGCCTCCCTTCCAGGTGCAGGACCAGGGCATTTCTGCAGCCTGGACCTTCCGGCCAGGAAGGTGCCCCTGCCACCACCCCACCCCCATCCCCTTGGGAGTGTCTGCTCCCACTGCTTGGCACCCACTCCAATCTTGGAGCCGGGTCTGGGTCGGGGCCGGCCTGTGATGAGGGACTGTCACAGCCCAGTGGGGTGTGCACACACTCAGGGCAGCACTGACACGACAGTGCCCTGCCACCTCCAGAATCTGGAGGGAAGCTGAGGGTGGCCGGGCTAAGGGTGGCTAGGCACGGGGCTGAGGGTGGCTGGGTGCTGGCCTGCAGGTGTCCCTCGGTGCCAGCAGCCTGGGCACCATGGACAGTCACGGGAGGCAGACAGGCTCCTGGGTGGAAGGGGGCAGGTCCTGGGTAAGGTCCCACCTTCAGGCAGGGAGGGTCTGAAGACTGGGGGCCGGGCTTCCAGTCCCGCAGACTGGACTGGGGACTTGTGGTGCCTTTTCTGTGCCCGTGGACCAATCTGTAGGCACTTCCTCCCCTCTGAGGTCCATAAAAGTCAGGGACTCAGCCAGAGCAGGGCAGAGGATGGAGAGGGGACAACCAGTTGCAGAGAGGAGCTACTCTCTCTGCTGAGAGCTGCAGAGATGACAGGATGACCTGTGGACAGAGAGAAGCCACCTTTTCCGGGGCCTCCTCTCTGCTGACAGCTGAGCATTCCATGGGGAAGACTTGCCTACAGAAAGGAGCTACCCAGTGCAGGTCTCCTCTGAGCAGGGTCTCCTCTGAGCTGGTAACACTCAATAAAGCTTCTCTTCATTTTGTTCACCTTCCACTTGTCTGCATTCCTGGAGGCAGGACAAGAACTCGGGCAAAGGTGCCACTGGCCACAGAGGTTTCTGGCCGGAAAAGTGACACCCCAAAGATCCCACAACAATCTTGGTTATTAATTTTTAAAACTACTTTGCTAAATTCTCTTATTTCTAATAACTTTCAATTGATTATCTTGGTTTCTCCAGGTATATGTCTATATGATTCCAAATAAAATTAAATTTTGCCATTTTCTTTATAATTTTTAACCTCTTTTTTCTATTTTAAAGATATATGACGATGGATTATTATTAGTAGCATTATTTGAGATGGAATCTTGCTCTGTCAGCCAGGGTGGAGTGCAGTGGTGTGTTCATAGCTCACTGCAGCCTCAACCTCTAGGGCTCAATCAATCCTCCTACCTCAGCCTCCTGAGTAGCTGAGATTATAGGCATGTGCTACCATGCCTGGCTAATTTTAGTTTTTGTAAAGACAGGGTCTCACTCTATTGCCCAGCCTGGTCTCAAACTCCTGAGCTCAAGCAATCCTCCCAGCTTGGCCTCCCAAAAGTGCTGGGAATTTTTTAGTGTGTTGCTCCATTCTCTTTGCCAGTTTTTTATTTTTTAGTTTTCTTTCACTATTGATAGGTGGTATTGGCTTCTGTTGGTTAAACATTTATGGTGCAGATGAACATGCTCCTGTCTTCTCTATTTCCTGCAAATTGACGCTGGAGCCAGGGACTGGACCAGACTCAAGTTTAATTTTATCGACAGGAATAGAGGAGGTACATCTTATCTGACTGTCTCTTTTTTTGCAGTCATAAAAGTTGTCGATGCTTCATGGCTGTCTGAATTCATTTGGTTGTTGCAAAATAGTGACATTTCTTCATTTCACTTAATATTTAAATAAACTTTTTGTTTTAGAATAGTTTTATATTTATAAAAAATTTGAAAAGATAGTACAGAGAATTCAGTAGAGTACAGAGAAAAGATAGTACAGAGAATTCAGTAGACTCCACATCCAGTTTTCCCTATTTGTTAATATCTTACACTGCTATGAGCCAATTGTTACAACTCATGGATCTATACTGATTCCTTATTATTGACTAAAGTCCATGCTTTATTCAGATTTCCTTAGTTTTTACTGACTGTATCTGTCTATTCCAGGATCCCACATTATATTTAGTTATCATGCCTCATTCGTTGCTGCTGGAAATACAAAAATGATACAGCCACTTTGGACGACAGTCCAGCAGTTACTTACAAAGCTAAATTTAGGCTTATCGTATGATTCAGCAATTGCACTCTTAGTTATTTACCCAAATGAGTTGAAAACTTATGCCCAGACAAAAACCTTTATACAAGTGTTTATAGAAGCTTTATTCATAATTGCCAAAAACTGGAAGTAACCAAAATGTCCTTCAATAAGTGAGTGGATAAACAAACTGGTATATCCAGATAATGGAACGTTATTCAGTAATAAAAAGAAATGAATTAGCAAGGCTCAAGAAGACATTGAGGAGCCTTAAATGAACATTACTAAGTGAATGAAGCCAATCTGAAAAGGCCACATAATATATTATTCCTGCCATGTGACATTCTTGAAAAGGCAAAACTGCAGAGAAAGTTACAAACTTAGTGATGGCCGGGGATGGTGGCTCACTCCTGTAATCCCAGCACATTAGGAGGCCAAGGAGGGAGGATTGCTTGAGGCCATGAGTTAGAGACCAGCCTGAACAACATGGCAAGACTCCATCTCTAGAAAAAAAAACTTAAAATAATTTTTTTTAAATAGCCTGGTGTGGTCACATGCTTATAGCCTTAGCTACTCAGGAGGCTGAAGTGGAAGGATCCCTTGAGCCCAGGAGAGCACAGGAGTTTTTGTTTTTAATACTCTAAGTTCTAAGGCACATGTGCACAACGTGCAGGTTTGATACATAGGTATATATGTGCCCTTGGTTTGCTGCAACCATCAACTCATCATTTACATTAGGTATTTCTCCTAATGCTACCCCTCCCCCAGCTCC
>NW_012115378.1:2048255-2048632 GCF_000951035.1 Colobus angolensis palliatus
CCTTGAGGAATCGCCACACTGTCTTCCACAATGGTTGAACCAATTTACACTCCCACCAACAGTGTAAAAGCATTCCTATTTCTCCACATCCTCTCTAGCATTTGTTGTTTCCTGACTTTTTAATGATTGCCATTCTAACTGGCATGAGATGGTATCTCACTGGGGTTTTGATTTGCATTTCTCTGATGACCAGTGATGATGAGCATTTTTTCATGTGTCTGTTGGCTGCATAGATGTCTTCATTTGAGAGGTGTCTGTTCATATCCTTTGCCCACTGTTTGGTGGGGTTGTTTTTTCTTGTAAATTTGTTTGAGTTCTTTGTAGATTCTGGATATTAGCCCTTTGTCAGATGGGTAGATTGCAAAAATTTTCTCCCA
>NW_012115378.1:2048853-2050023 GCF_000951035.1 Colobus angolensis palliatus
ATTATTTCTGAGGCCTCTGTGCTGTTTCATTGGTCTATATATCTGTTTTGTTACCAGTACCATGCAGTTTTGGTTACTGTAGCCTTGTAATATAGTTTGAAGTCAGGTATCATGATGCCTCCAGCTTTGTTCTTTTTCCTTAGGATTGTCTTGGTAATGTGGGCTCTTTTTTGGTTCCACATGAACTTTAGTTTTTTCCAGTTCTGTGAAGAAAGTCATTGGTAGCTTGAAGGGGATGGCATTGAATCTAGAAATTACTTTGGGCAGTATAGCCATTTTCACAATATTGATTCTTCCCATCCATGAGCATGGAATATTCTTTCATTTGTTTGTGCCCTCTTTTATTTCGTTGAGCAGTGGCTTGTTGTTCTCCTTGAAAAGGTCCTTCACATTCCTTGTAAATTGAATTCCTAGGTATTTTATTCTCTTTGCAGCACTTGTGAATGGGAGTTCACTCATGATTTCCAGGAATGCTTGTGATTTTTGCACATTGGTTTTGTATCCTGAGACTTTGCTGAAGTTGCCTATCAGCTTAAGGAGATTCTGGGCTGAGACGATGGGGTTTTCTAAATATACAATCATGTCATCTGCAAACAGGGACAATTTTACTTCCTCATTTCCTAATTGAATACCCTTTACTTCTTTCTCCTGCCTGATTGCCCTGGCCAGAACTTCCAACACTATGTTGAATAGGAGTGGTGAGAGAGGGCATCCTTGTCTTGTGCTGGTTTTCAAAGGGAATGCTTCCAGTTTTTGCCCATTCAGTATGATATTGGCTGTGGGTTTGTCATAAATAGCTCTTATTATTTTGAGATACGTTCCATTAATACCTCGCTTATTGAGAGTTTTTAGCATGAAGGGCTGTGGAATTTTGTCGAAGGCCTTTTCGGCATCTATTGAGATAATCATGTGGTTTTTGTCATTAGTTCTGTTTATGTGATGGATTACGTTTATTGATTTGCATATGTTGAACCAGCCTTGCATCCCAGGGATAAAGTTGACTTGATCTTGGTGGATAAGCTTTTTGATGTGCTGCTGGATTTGGTTTGCCAGTATTTTATTGAGGATTTTCGCATTGATGTTCATCAGGGATATAGGTCTAAAATTCTCTTTTTTTGTTGTGTCTCTGCCAGGCTTTGGTATCAGGATGATGTTGGCCTCATAAAATGA
>NW_012115378.1:2050548-2074618 GCF_000951035.1 Colobus angolensis palliatus
TTTTGTGTCTCTGTCTCTTTCAGTTCTGCTCTCATCTTAGTTATTTCTTGCCTTCTGCTAGCTTTTGAATGTGTTTGCTCTTGCTTCTCTATTTCTTTTAATTGTGATGTTAGGGTATCAATTTTAGATCTTTCCTGCTTTCTCTTGTGGGCATTTAGTGCTATAAACTTACCTCTACAACACTGCTTTAAATGTGTCCCAGAGATTCTGACACATTGTGTCTTTGTTCTCATTGGTTTCAAAGAACATCTTTATATCTGCCTTCATTTCGTTATTTACCCAGTAGTCATTTAGGAGCAAGTTGTTCCGTTCTCATGTAGTTGTGTGGTTTTGAGGTTTTGAGTGAGTTTCTTAATCCTGAGTTCTAATTTGATTGCACTGTGGTCTGAGAGACAGTTTGTTGTGATTTCTGTTCTTTTACATTTGCTGAGGAGTATAGGAGATTTTTAGGGCACTGAAACTATTTTTATTATATTATAATGGTGAATGTGTCATACATTTGTCAAAACCTGTGAAATGTGTGACACAGAGACCTAATGTAAACCCTGACCTTTTGTTAAAAGTAATGTGTCAATATTGCCTCATCAGCCATAACAAATGTGCAAGATAGGAAATAGGGGAAACAGTCTGGGGTGAGGAAGGGAATACAGTAATATCTACTTCCCCCTCAATTTTCCCGTAAACTTCAAATTGCTCTGGCAATAAAGTCTATTATTTTTTTAAAATCCCATTTCTCACCATTCTTCCAATTTAGTTAATTAAATAATTACTTTATATCTGTTTGGAATCCTAGATCTTTATTTCACTCCATGGGTAAAATAAATAAATCTATTAGTACTGAGAAAGAAAAAGGTAGTCTCTGAAACCTGGGAACCGGTCTGACACTTGCAACAGTACTCAGTGTTGTTAGAAGCTGGTCTGGTATTTCTAGATGTCTGTTGGACATAAATCATCTTACACAACATCAATGTCAGAGAGCGTCACTGTGAGACCATGGTAAATTAAGACAAAATGGGGCCACTTCATATATTTGTCTAGGTATGGACAAGACCAAGTTGCAATCCACACAATCCCATCCCTGTCTCCTGGCTAATAAGAGAGACCGCTGCTTCTTGGCCATTCCAGCATTATCTGCTGTAGCTTGTTTTTCCTGTATAGAAGGTTTATTGAGGTGTCCAGTCATAGCATCGTCCCTACTTTCTGACAGTGTGCAATCCACAGTGAACCCATCCTGGACTCTCCCAAAACCCTCCCAAACCAAAGCCTAATCCTATAATAGGTTTTTTCTGAAACCTTCTTACTGAGACCCCTTCCAGCATGGCCTCCATAGTGTGCATTCTTCCTCACTGTAAGGGGTAATGAACCCAAATGGTTCAACTACAGGCATTGATGTTTATTTTGGTGCTCAAATTGTCCTGGATTTGGCCTGTAGGCTGCAGTCCTTTTGACAGATCCTTATTGTTGTTTGAGCATTTTCCTGCTTTCTAGCACAACAAGATGCTCCAGGTTCACCTTGTATATGCTCTGTTCCAGCCCTGGAACCAGTAACTTCTCTAAGAAGCCCTGGGTTCTTTTAGTAGGAAACGGTACTTAAAAGTGAATGTCTGGGTCTAAGTGTGCTCATTGCTTTTGGGATGTCACTGCTCCCACAGGTGGGAAGAGCTAGAGAATATATATATATATGTATGTGTGTGTATGTGTGTATATGTGTGTGTGTATATATATAAAATATACACATACACATATACATTTGTATCTATATTTCTCTCTTTTTACACAAACACACACACACACTGATACTCCCAAATTCAGTACCATAGGTTCATTCTAGTTGTCTCCTTCCGTATTTGTAGCTCTTTTTCTGGCAGTGAGGAACCTGGCATCATCCTTAATACATCCACTTGTTTGGTTAATCCACCAGTACGTAGCCAATCTCCCTTCTCAGGCCTACCCCTCCCCATGCTGATGCCTGGACTCAGAGACCCTGTGCTGGGCTGTCCCCTTATCGGGATGCCCTCTGTATCCTGCTTGGAGTTTAGATGTTTAAAAACATTTAAATTTTACTTACATGTTTGTTAAAGCATTTGTTTATATTTTACTTTAATGTAATCTGTGACCAGTAGCCTCCTCGACAGTGGGAACAGCACAGCAGAGCTTTTCCTGTCTCTGTGAAGGTCTTTCTTTTTTTCCACATAATACACATCATACCGCAAGGCTTTCATGGGCATCTGAATGCTGTAAATTTTACCAGCAAAGGTGCATTCTTCTCATCTCCTTTGGCTTCTAGGACTGTCTTGACAGGCTGTCATTTGTGGGTCTGTGTTTGTGGTGTGTGTGTGTGTGTGTGTGTGTGTGAGAGAGAGAGAGAGGAGAGAGAGAAAGAGAGAGAGAGAGAAAGAGAGAGAGAGAGAGAGAGAGAGAGAGAGAGATACTAAGGAGCCACAGGCTGGGAAGGTATTTGCCACCCGCAGTCTGCTCTGGGCTCCTACATTCACCCTGCTGTGAAGGTAGATGACAAGGAAACTATTCGTCACTGCGTGTTCTCATTGGCTCAGCATCCAGGGATGGAGGCCCCCAGGGGTCCTTGGGGATGGGTGGTCTGCTGGAGGCTGTGAAAGAATTCTCTCCCCTGCAGACCAGCCCTGCGTTAGGTGAGCACTTTCTGGGAGCCAGGCTCTGGGCTAAGTGTTTCATGGCTAAATCCATTTGTCTCATGTAATCCTTACAACAGCTCTGTGAGGAAGGTGTTAGCAAACCCATCTTTTGAAAGAGGAAATGGAAAGGTTAGGTCATATTTGTGGCTGTGACAGCAGCTACTGCGTTGGACTTCCAGCGCAGGCCAGCTTGGACTCATAACCATGAAGCTATCCCAACCCACAACAGCACACTCTTCCCCCTGCCCCCACCAACTTTATGAAAGACAAGGGCAATTTCATTATAGTGTAAAGCCTTAGCAGTTCAAAGAACATATAGATTGTCCAATGCAAGCATATGTTATGGTTACAAAATCACCTTTATATAGCCGGAAGCTCCAGTCTGACTTCTCACTCTCTGCTCTATCATGAACCACATCTACCCCAGGTCTCCTAATGGAATTTGAGGATTTTGATTTCTCTTGCACTCCAAGACAACCTCAACCCTTAGACTCCAGACCCTAAACATCCTTAGGAGCCCAGCAAACTCATATTGTGGCTCTCTCAGCCCTTGGGACTCCCCAGTTCTTTCGGGGATCTTTCATCCCTGTATCTGAGCACACTCTTTCTTCTTCTCCAAGGGTGTGATGGTGCCAGCAGGGCTAAGCTGAAGTTTTTCATGGCATGGTCATCTAACCTCCTGGTCTTAGCCTTCTGGATCTACAAACTGGGGCATAAAAAAAGACTGGGCACCTGGTGTGCCTCAGATCCATGCCAGCCTTTCCTCTGTGCTTCTTTTTGATCACAGGGAACTGCATTTCCCAGGCTCCTTTACTCCATGGCTTCTAGTAGGCATGGCCCATGGGAAGCCTGGTGGAAAACTAGAGGAAGGAAGGAAGGGAACTGCCTGGTGCTTTTTGCCCTTTTGTTTGGTTTCCTGCATCTCAGCAGTGCTGGCTGTGTTTCCCTCATGGCTCAAGCGTCTTCCAGACAGCCCTTCCCTTAGGGTCCTGGCTCCCACAGGGCTATCCCACCAGTTTCAGCATCTGCTGGTTTTGGCCTCTAGTAAAGCCCTCTGCTTCCCTTTTTCATGGGTCTTGATGTATTATTGGCTTCCTTCTGTGGCTAATCTCTGCCTTTCCCCTCTCCCCTGTTTAAATAATAAATTCTCCTGTCAGCTTATGAACCAATTCCCTGTATTAAATTCCTCCATCCAGGCCAGGGACAGTGACTGACACCTGTAATACCAGTGCTTTGGGAGGCTGAAGCAGGAGAATTGCTTGAGTCCAGGAGTTCAAGACCAGCCTGGGCAGCACAGCAAGACCACATCTCTGTAAAAAATAAAAATAATTAGCCAGGCAAAGTGGCAGTGCACACCTGTAGTCCTAGCTTCTTGGGAGTCTGTGGTGGGAGGATCCCCTGGGCCTAGGAACTCAAGGCTGCAGTGAGCTATGATTGTGCCACTACACTCCAGCCTGGGCCACAGAGCAAGACCCAGTCTGTCTGTCTCTCTTTCTCTCTTTCTCTCTCTCTCTCTCTCTCTCACACACACACACACACACACACACATTTAAAAAAAAAATAAAGTTCTTCATCCAAAGGCCAATTCTTACCAAGTGGTTTGAGAATAATTGAAGGGAGAGGCTTTTATTCTTTTGCTTCTCCCTGCCCATCTCAGATGTGAAGAGATCAGAACTCATTTCTCTTTTTAAAAAACTATTTGTCATGATTATAGAACTTATCTGTTAGTAAGGATAGCCCTGAGCAGCAGTGATAATGAGACCCTCCAATCAGACTGAGAGGACTGTCCGTTCCCACAGATTGTCAGCGCCTGTGCAAGGAGGTCAGATGAATAGGAACAGCTAGTGCCATTCGCACCCCCAGACAACTGTCACCATCTGCTGGGAGCCAGGCTACAAGTCCTTCCTGGTGAGGCTCATGGCTCAATGCTTCAGTTTCCCAGGCACAAGCCATGCCCTGGAAACACACAGATGCACAGACGCAGGTCTGGTGGATAGGGGCTGGGAGCTTGAGGGGAATCTTTCATGGGAACTTGCAAATGCCATTTGCTGTGCTGGGATCTCCAGGGAGTATGGGAGGGAATGGGGTGAGGGGGGAAAAGAGCAGTTAACGATGATGTAAGTCAACCCTGGAACACTGGAGACTCATGCAGTTGGTGCATTCAGCAAACACTGACGCCTTCTTTCATCTTTGTTATGTTTGTTTCTTCTAATGTGTTATTATTTGACACTATAGTTATTATACCTTGTCAGAAAAAAAAAGAATACTGTGTTACATACGAAGAAGAAAATTCAGCCAGTTCCCTAGTGGTGGGGGAATGGAGAATAATGTTGGCAGAAGAAAATCTTCACTTACAATTTGGCAGGTGCTGTTGGAGGTGGCTGCCCTGATATTATTGCAGTGCTTCTTTTCTGTTACTCTGATACAGGGAATTGAGATATTCCAATTCTTTCATGCTTTGTGTCAGAGGAATGGGAGCTAATTATAAAATATCATTCAATATATTCTCTGTTGAAGAATGACAGCCACTATGCTTTTCCCTTCTCAAAATGAGAGACAACTAATACATTTCATTGCCTTGTCCTGGCTGTATGACAGTCTTTCTTATGGTGCACATTCAGGATGCTAACTGTTATATTTCTTACAGCAACTTTATTTTGATAAAACTTCCCAAGTAGTTTATGTATCCTTTGCTTTTAAGAAACAGTGACATGTTGCAGAAAGATATATAATTGGGGCTAGAAAAGTCCCATTCTTGCCCTCTAACCTGGAGAATAAATTCTCAAGGGTAGCCCTTCTGCTTATGAATCTTTGAAGATTGGAGGGGTGAGGGAGGGGGCCACCTTCCCAAGAACTCCAGTCTGGCCCAATGAAAAGAATTTATATTTCAAGGTCCTGACCCAGAGCTTGTTAACTAAAGCTCTGAGCTGTTTGATAAGGGGTGGGAAAGAGCTCCTTCCTTTGTACCCTGGGCATGGTCTGGAAATAGGAGGACAGACAAAGGGCTCAGCAAGTGCCCAACACTTTTTGCTTCTGAAAATTATTTAATCATTGGAAAGTATGTGTGTCGGAGGCGGACATTACTGCCCAAGGTTGTTGCAGGGAACTGAGAGGAAATGCAGCAGGGGACTCCACTCCTGCCAAAGCTGTGCAGTGGTGGTACCAGAGCAGGTAGAGAGCAGTGGTCCCAGAATTCCAAATGGTGGTCAGCAGTGGAGGAGCCAAAGGCCCTGGGTTGCTCAGAGTCACATAATGAGGTGCCAGCAATGTGGCTGGAGCAGGCTGGTATGAGACCAGCACCTCTTCTCCACAGACATGACAGAAAATGAACTCATACACAACTGTCACAGGTTCTTCTGTGGTTGAATCAAAGACTGTTGTATTAGTCTGTTCTCATGCTGCTAATAAAGACATACCTGAGACTGGGTAATTTATAAAGGAGAGAGGTTTAATGGACTCACAGTTCCACGTGGCTGGGGATGTCTCACAATCATGGCAGAAGATGAAAGAGGAGCAAAGTCACCTCTTACATGGCAGCAGGCAAGAGAGTTTTTGCAGGGGGACTCCCATTTATAAAGCCATCAGATCTCGTGAGACTTATTCACTACAATGAGAATAATATGGGGGAGAAACTGCCCCCATGACTCAATTATCTCCACCTGGCCCTGCCCTTGACATGTGGTGATTATTACAATTCAAGATGAGACTTGGGGGTGGGGACACAGCCAAACCATATCAACTGTTCTAGATGCATTCATTGGTCATGATACTCAGTGTAGGCATTTTCTCTCACATAAATCCCCCAAACCCATACTATTAAGAAAGTGAGTGAATATAATAAGGAATTACTTAAGAAAACAATCCAAGGCTACATGTAGAAATCATTATTTGGAAAATTTGAAGTGTGGTGAAAAAAAGAAACTCAACAACAAATTAAAGCCTTAAAGGACCTGAGATTACAATGTAATATCTTGAAGAAGTTTTACCCTAAGAGCTAGGAAATATTGACAACAACTTTAAAACCCATGGGATTTATTAGGAAAATTGCCTACAGCCAATAGCCTAAAACTAGCTCAATAATGAAATGGTCATCCATTCAAGCAAGAGGAATATTCAAAATATCTCACAATAAGGTGATGCACAGGCATCTACCAAGAGGAGGAAGCTATCAATCTACCATTTAGATTGCCTGCCAACATACATTGCTGTACCAGACAACAATCCTTTAGTTGCTGAACTATGGAAAGGACTATGGCTTTGTAGGAGAATGACAATCCAAGGAGGCCAGGACAAGAGGGGGCGTTTGAGGAGCTCAGGGAAATAGATGTTTAGTTACTAATGTAGAAGTATTTTAATATTTTGACAACCTGAATACCCATCCTGGTGCATACTATCTTGGCCCTGCATCCATCCATCTATCCATCTATCCATCCATCCATCCATCCTTCCATCCACCCATCTGCCCATCCATTTGTCCATGCATCCATTCATCCATCAACTCAGCATTCCATTTTCTCTCTATTTAACAAACACATGCTGGGAACTTTTCCTTGGAGATAGACAATGGATATACAGTGGGTTGGAATTAGCTCTTACAGTGGGTTGGAATTAGCTCTTATCCTCAAGAAGCTCACAATTTATTCTGGTTACTTTTGGGAAAGATGTGTTTTAAGTTGTTGCCATTTATCTTACTGTGATAGAATTATGATAAGACTTCATGAACTAACAAATTAAATAAATTTATGAAGTTTCACAGATACTATGCTTATTATTTTATATTTTTCAAAGCAATTTTGTATTTTCTCTCTTATTCCTCATAGCAATCCTACACTTTCTAAAACAAGGGAATTGAAATGCAAAACTCTTATGAGATAGCCAGTGGGGTACAGAGCTAGGAATCTGGCTAGAGGATTTTTTAAAAGGGTAGAAACACTTTTCTGAGTGATTGTGTCTTCAAAGTATGGATTCCATTTCTATCTTAACATTGACATTGTCTGACAAACTGTGCAGTCAGGAGTGGAAGATCCAGTTTATCGTGATTGAGTTGATACATCTGACTGCAATTAGCTAGTGTTGCCTCTCTGCTGCTCTGATAGAGCAAGAAGGAAGGGAGGACCCACTGAGATTCAAAAGTCCCCTGTGATTAGTAGTAATAATAATTTCTCATATAAAATGTAATTCAACACTCTCAATGGAAAGGAATGCTTCCTATTTTCTTGCAAGAAGTTATTGAACTGAGACACATGTCCCAATGTTCCCATTGGGATTTACTTGCTTCGTTTTCATGAAGCCGGTATGAGTTGTTGCTTTTCAGTCATTTGGGTCTTTCTGTACCTGACTTTGACAGATTCTGATAAAGTAACTGCCTTTGACTTTGAGAATGAATGGAAAAACACATTTTTGTGATTGAGTGAAATAATGCTTCTTAGAAGTTGGTTAGGTTTGAGTCCATTTTAAAACTGTCAGTAGTAGACACCCTACGGAGTATTTGCAAGAGGAAAATAAGATTTATCACCCTTTACCCCAACAACCCTCTGAACTTCATTGAAGGTTTTTGCTAGAGAAGAGGTAACTGCAAGAAGCATGGCCTGTCCTCAGAAGATTTATGACCAAGGTCTGACCAGTGGTGATTTAGGATAAGGCCCCCTGCTTGAAAAGCAGTAGAGTTCACACTTGGGTTATTGGCCATTCAAGGGGTAAAAAAAAAATCAAGAAATATTACTCCTCAGCTATGCCTCCTTGAAATGAGTCAGTGCCTTCTGTATGCAGAGCAATAGCAGGTATATCCTTCTACCTGCTGGATATCAAAGAGGCTTCACTGTGGTTTATGTGGTCAAATCCACAGAAGTCTTTGTGAACAGAATAGATTGTTCATGCAGAGATTATCATAGACTGCTCTATGCCTGTCAGATATATTAACCAAGAAGAGGTCCCAGGGTCCTGCCTTTAGTCTTGATGCCTCTTAAACCAGGAGTGGATGCTGGATGGAGTGGGGCTGGGATGGTAGACAGAACATCAAGGTCTGGTCCTGGGAAGCTGCATCTGAATGAGATGGAGCCAGGCTCAGGGAGGAGGTGGTTAAACGGGCCCTGTCTGCTGCCAGGTTTGTGGCCCCCTCAGGCCTCTGAGGCCCTTTCCAGTCCCTAGATCTTGGCAGGTCCTGATTGACTGTCCACATTCTGCCCACCTCCTCCACTTATAATCCCCTAGAGTTGGAGGTTTCTGTGTATATAACCATGGAAGGAATTAAGAAGGCTGCACAGCACTTTAGGCGTTACACAATGCTCATATTACTCATCTGTTGCTGAATGTAAGCCCCAAAACTTAGAGGTTTAAGACAACCATTGTATTTGCTCATGACTATGTATAAAAAAGTAAAAGTTGTCTCCAACAGCCAGCAGCCAGCAGCTGACAGCTGTAGGGTTTCTGAATGTATATGAACAATTTTCATAACATATAAACAATACTCAGACAAGGCCATTTTTTGACCATGGAGAAAAAAAACCTTTTTGTGATGATGCCTGAAAGAATGTAGGGACAGACATTCCACAATTCAGAAATAACTAAACATTCCCCTACCTCCAGCTAATATGAGTTATCACTGAGAGCTCTAGTCCCACTGTAATCTTCCTGCCTCATAGATAAAAATTACCAAGAGATCCAGTCACCAAGTTGCCCCTACTTCCTGACAGCACTCAATCAAAACCTGTCCCTTTAGGCCGGGCACAGTGGCTCACACCTGTAATCCCAGCACTTTGGGAGGCTGAGGTGGGTGAATTGCTTGAGGCCAAGAGTACCAGACCACCCTGGCCAACATGGCAACACTGCGTCTCTGCTAAAAAAAAAAAAAAAATTACAAAAATTAGCCAGGTGTAGTGGTGCATGCCTGTAGTCTCAGCTGCTCAGTAGGCTGAGGCAGGAGAATTGCTTGAACCTGGGAGGCAGAGATTGCAGTGATCTGAGATCATGCCACTGCACTCCAGCCGGGGGACAGAGTGAGACCCTGTCTCAAAAACAAACCAAACCAAACCAAAAAAACCCCACCTCTACCCATTATAGAATCACCCAGCAGACACTCAAATCCTATAATATGCCCCTCCCTACTCCCCCTTCCTGGTTCCTCTGGAATAACTCTCCCTTAATGCAGCAAGTTAAACACACTTGTTTGACTACAAGTGTGTTTCTACTAGTCTTTAATATATGGGTCAGCAATTTGGGCTGAGCTCAGCTAGATGGTCCTTCTGTACCTGGAGTCACTTACGTGGCTGTAGTTTTCTGGCAGCTCAACTGGGATAAGATGGTCTAAGATGGCTTCATTCACATGGCTAGTGGTCGGGCTGGCTGACAGCTGAGCCACATATCTCCAGCAGGCTAGTCCAGGCATCTTCATGTGGTAGACTTAGGTGGTATAAGACAAACCTGAATACACAGTATGTTTTAAGCTTCTGCTTGCATCATGCTTGTTAATGCGCCATTGGTCAAAGCAAGTCACATGACTAATCACAGAATCAATGTGATGGGGACTACCAAGAGTGTAGAAATAAGAAGTGATCGGGGGCCAATTTATGTCACAAACTACTATAGCACTGAAACACACAGTCTCATTCAATCTTCACAAATGAAGACACTGTTTTCCTAAGTTTACCGATGAGAAAATTAATGTTCAGAGAAATCTGATCTTTGATTAAGGCCATAAAGCTAGTAAACAGAAGGTCCAAAGTCTAGAATCAGATTGCTGAGCCATCCTTCTTCTCTTTCTGGGAAGGAGTATCTTTTCCCAGAGCCCTCACTGAAGATTTGCCTTTTGGATACAGATGTACTGTGGTTTTGGTCCAGCAGGGCTCTTCAAGTGCTTTCTGTGACTGAATTGTTTCATTTAGCATAATGTTTTCAGGCTCACTCATTTCTTCTTATGGCCAATTCATATTGCATTGTGTGGATATACTACATTTTGGTTTATCTGTTCATCAGGTTATATAAATTTGGATGAAACTTCCAGAGAAAGGGTCATAGAGTTAAATTATGAACTTTATATAAAAAGGTCATGCTGACCTATTTATGTAGTTGACTGGAACAATTGGATAGTGATGCTTAAACATCTCAATCTAAACACTGCCTTTTCTCCTATAGCTTTGGAAAGGTAGAGATGCCCCAGGAGGAAAGGACAGCAGTGTGGGGTGGAATGAAAGACTCCATGAAACTAGACCTCTCCTTTGTTAGGTAATCCCCGTAGGACCCCATTTGGGGCCATTGTTCTCATTTTGAGAGCACAATTTTATTGCCAGTGTTATGCCCAGACCGTTTATTCCCCGAAGAAGACCACCAGAGTCCAGAGTCAAAGCCAAGCGGCAAGGATCTTTAATGCAAGTTCGAACTTGGTCCCTCCGTTCCACAACATACAAGAGGGCCTCGAACAATGCGTGCTCTCGCTTTTTATAGCCCGATGAAAATAGGACTTGTAAGGTTACAGAGGAACAGGGAAAAAGGGAATTCTTTAGGTTACAGCATTACAATTAGTTAACATATTAAGTTATACATTTAGCAGTTATCTATTGTTCCCATGCTTTCAGTAAAACTACAAACGGCAGTGTCCTTATCGGGGATTTCCCAGGATTTCCCAAGCTGAGATATATGGAGGAATGTATTTGCACTGGGCCGTGTTTGTACCGGGCCCAGGAAATTGAGAGATATATGGTGTCAAGCTGAATGTATTTGCTGGGCCCAGGACCGAGGAATGTGCCTGATTTCTTTCACCAGAACATCTAGACATGGCACATTTTATTAATCAGGGAGTTATTCTGCCACCACATCACCAAGTACAGTCCTAACACAGCTAAACAAAGATCCCCCGAAAACACAGATTTGACCAATTTCTGATTTATTTAAACAGAAAAAACCTAGGGTGGAAATGGAGAAGAAGAAAAGGAAATAATCTCTTTCCCTAAAGCTACTCCGCAGTAGATAGGAGTGTCAGGTGTCTGTGTGAACTAGCAGGGCTGTGAAAATTAAGACTGATTGGAAATGGCAGAAACTAGAATTGGTTCTAAAAAAAAACCTGCACAAAACAAAATAATATTGTACATAGAGAACACATCTCGCTATAATTAACTGGAAAGGCAGCAGTGAAAATGACTGTTGGATGTGCTCTGAGATCTTCTCACTGGACTGTGCTCCAGCTTCATATGGGTCCCTGAAGTCTAGTCACCCCCATAGGGTTTCCCAGGGGCATCCGAGGGGGCCCAGAAGTCCACACTTTTAATGAGGCCCTGAGTGGCTCTGGCTGTTCATCTGAGCACCCCAGTTTTAGAAACAAGACAGTCTTAGAGGCAATCTTGATTCCTCCTTCTGATTACAATGTTCATTCTGAAGGTAAAACTCACAGGAGAAAGGAGAATGCTTTGGAGTCTTTGAGGAAGAAATGGATTTGTCCTCACTTAACTGGAAAATTAAATTGAACAGCACATTCTGCATAATACCCTGGCCAATGAAATAATATTTTAATATTAGGTCAATGAAATAAATATTAGGTCAATGAAATAAATATTTTAATATTGGTTCAGTTTGTCTAATTGGGTTGAGAAGCCCTCTGTGGAGGCAGAAACACACCATTTCTACTGAAAACTGATGGATATTCACAGTTTGATTATATATATTTTATTGGGATTTTCTAGAGAAACAGAACTAATTGTGTGTGTGTGTGTGTGTGTGTGTGTGTAGAAAGAGAACAAAAGAGAGAGAATGAGAGCAAGTAGTCCCCTCTTATCTATGGGGGATACATTCCAAGACTGCCAGTGGAGGCCTGAAACCTCAGATAGTATGAAACCTGAAGGGGTGGCCTGCCCCTCCACACCTGTGGGTGGTTCTCGTTAGGTGGAATGAGAGACTTTAGAAAAGAAATAAGACACAGAGACAAAGTATAGAGAAAGAAAAGCGGGGCCCAGGGGATCGGCGCTCAGCTTACAGAGGACCCACGCTGGCACCGGTCTCTGAGTTCCCTTAGTATTTATTGATAATTATCTTTACCATCTTAAACATAAGGGAGTGGCTGGACAATAGGATCATTGTAGGGAGGAAATCAGCAGTAAGACATATGAACAAAAATCCCTGTGACATGAATAAGTTTAAAGGAAAATGCTGTGTCTTGAGATGCATATGCAAACATCTCCATAAACCTTTTATCAGCATTGCTCCAGCAAGTCCCACCTTATTCCTAAAGGCAGTTTTCTCCTTGCTCAGTAAACAAAGCACACAATGGGGTTTACACCAAGATGTTCCATTTTGCCCAGGGACGGGCAGGATTTTTAACCAGCAAGCTGCCTTCAGGTACTTGTTTAACAAAGACACATCCTGCACAGCCCAATATCCATTAAGCCTTAAGTCACCACAGCACATGTCTCTTGCAAGGACGAGGTTGGGGGTAGGGTCACAGATTAACAGCATCTCAAATACAGAACCAAATGGAGTCTCTTATGTCTACTTCTTTCTATATAGACACAGTAACAGGCTGATCTCTCTTTCTTTTCGCCACAGAAACCTATACACACTATGTCAGTTGACCTGGTAACTGAGATGGCTACTAAGTGGCTAATGGGTAGGTGGGGTATACAGAGTGGACACACCAGAAAAAGGGATGAAATGGGATTATTCACATCCTGGGCTGGATGGTGCAAGTTTTCATCACTCTATTCAGAACAGCACGTAATTAAAAACTCTGAATTCTTTTTTTCTCTTTCTTTTATGTTTTTCTTTAAAAAAAAAACTATGAATTCTGTATTTCAGCAATTTCCCATATTGATGGCAGGTAACTGAAACTGTGGAAAGCAAAACTGCAGATAATGGGGGGACTACTGTGACTCATGTGTGTGTGTGTGTGTACACATAGTATATATATGCTATTGTATACAGAAGTCCCTGACTTATGATGGTTTGTTGTAAATTTTTTCAGCTTTAGATGGTGTGAAAGTGACAGGCATCCAGTAGAAATCATACTTTGAGCACCTATACCACCATTCTGTTTTTCACTTTCAGCATAGTATTCAATAAATTATATGAGATATTCAACACTTTATTATAAAATACATGATTCTGCCCAACTGTAGGCTAATGTAAGTATTTTGAGTATGTTTAAGGCAGTCTAAGCTAAGCTATGAAGTTCAGTAGGTTTGGTGTATTAAATGCATTTTTGACTTATAATATTTTTAACTTTGGATGGGCTTATTGGGATGCAACCCCTTTGGAAGCTGAAGAGAGATACAGATTTATCATAAGGAACTGGTCAATACAATTATAGAGGTTGAGAAATCCCAAGATCTGTAGTTTCCAAGCTGGAGACTGGAGACCCAGCAGAGCCAATGGAATAAGTTTCAGTTCAAGTCCAATTCCTAAAGCAGGAGAAGACAGAAGTCTCAGCTCAAAAACAGTCGGGCAGAGAGAGTGAGCAAATTCTCCCTTACTCCACCTTTTTGTTCTATTCAGGATTTAATTGGATTGGATGATGCCCACCTACACTGGAGAGGGCAATCCACTGTACCCAGCCTACCAAAACGCAAGGTTATTTTGCATTTTAAAATAAAAAGAGATCTAAATGCATTATGTTACTCTTAATTTTATTAAATCTAGTGAAGGGCCACTAAGTCAAGGGGCCTCTGAAAAGGCATATCAATACCATGTTTTCCCTTCGGCTGGCTGGCTGGTGCCCCTCTTCTCTCCCGCCGTTATTCCCCTGAATTGTAACATAATGGCCTCTTCACATGTGTGTCTCCACCATCAGGCTGTGGGTTCCTGAAGCCAGGAGCCTAGTTTATATTCTTTACCTACTACTGCCAGCCCTCAATTAACTGTTTTTGACAATTGGATTTGATATTTGACCTATGATACTGGTGTGTTGTGTTGGCTTCCCCACCCCCAACCAAATCTCTGGCAAAACAGGTTTATGGCACTGTATAAGCTTGCTTTTACAAATTAATATAAAATATTAACATAAATAATTGACATTTTTATGATAGAGAAAGCATTAGGATGAAATGAGACTATAAAATAAAATTGTGGCAAATGACTAATAAAGAAAGGGCTCAAGTTAAGAAACAATCTTTCTAGAATTTGCTTGATTCTGGTGAATTGTGGCAGCAGCAGCTGATTTACAACAGGCTGCTTCTGACCAAATATAGCTCAGCTTGTGATAAAGAGATATAACTACACATTAGGTGCAAAGCAGAGTTCATTCGTTTTGCACCAAATGTCACTGAGGCAGTCAGAAAAATGTTTAAAACTCTTACATGGAGGATTCTTTTTTCACCTGTAAAGTTTAATCACACCAAATATGCAATAAGCAAAATGCAGTTATTTCCTCAATAATTACATTTACTAAAATTCACAAGTTCATCACATTACTATTAAGATAGCAGTCACCCAGTTGTAAATTAGAAATACCTGCCATTCTTTGGAACTTCAGAAGGTGGCTTTTATTAGTTCATATGCTTAAATATAGACTAGCTATCATTTATGCTAAACTGTTTCAGATTTGTTAATTTTGCAACAAATCATTTGTTAGAAAAACAGAAAACTGAAGTAAAATGTGACCTTTACCTGATGCGGAATGGTTTCAGTCAAACGCCAGCTATATTCCTGTAAATGAAAGCTAGTTACCAAATCCAAAGTCAGAGATAACCTTGAACTTTTGGAGACAAAAGTATGTTTATTTTAATCCATTTCAGCTTGGATATAAATTATTTCAGGACATAATGGCACAAAAACTCAATATTCCCAAAGACTGATTATATTGAACTCTAAAGACCTAATGATAACACAACATAAACATGTGAGGCGTACAATGTCTTTGAAATACATTATCTGCAGGGTGGATAAAGAGAAAAGAAATAGGATTTCTTTTTTTAAATGGGATTTTTAAAATGTAAATCTGGTTTTTAAATGTTTGGTTCAATCATTCCCTTATCTTTCTCTCAAATCCCATATGAAGTTAGTTTTCATAAACTCAGATTTGGAAGCTCTTGAGTTTAATTCTTTTCTTGGCACCAGAGGTCCCTTTGTGCTGCTCTGAGCTCATGCAGCTTCTCAAAGCAGCGCTTCCTCTGCCTGAATGGCTCATTGTTGGAAGCGTCTTCCTTATATTGTTAGAGCCTTAAACCGTGTCCCTGTTGTATCCTTCAGTCACTAGCCTTTGTTCTGCCCTATTTCTGTAATATAGAAAATCCCCCTCCCAGCCCTAGCAATGACCCAAACCTGCAAGTGTGGCTCATATTATACATTTTCTAGACCTCTCCACCTTCCAGATGCCATATCCTGGGTTGACCCACACTTGTCAATATCAGTCTTAAAATGTAAATCTCAAAATCAGTTCTACAATATTTACTGAGTACTGAGTGGCAAGTAAGTGCCAGGAATGAGGCATTACAAATAGATAATTTTTTTTTTTTTTTGACAGAGTCTTGCTCTGTCGCTCAGGCTGGAGTGCAGTGGTGTGATCTCAGTCACTGCAACCTCTGTCTCCTGGGTTCACGCCATTCTCCTGCCTCAGCCTTCAGAGTATCTGGGACGACAGGAACCCACCACCACACCCTGCTAATTTTTGTATTTTTAGTAGAGACGGGATTTCATCATATTGGCCAGGCTGGTCTCAAACTCCTGACCTTGTGATCCGCCTGCCTCGGCCTCCCAAGGTGCTGGTATTGCAGGTGTAAACCACCGCACCCAGCCACAAATGGATAATTTATAAACGTATAAAATAATATCCCTGTCCTCCAAGAGTTACTAGTTGGAAAAAAAGCATTTCCAAATCCTCTCTCCATGCTTCTCTTTTAGCCCCAACACAGTCTCCCTCTAAGGGGTAAGTTCCTGCTATGGTTGGTCAGATCTCAGGACAGTTAATAGCCACATTTCACTGGAGGACCAAGTGACTGGGCCTTAAAAGATCACCACGCCGGGCGCGGCGGCTCACGCCTGTAACCCAGCACCTAGGGAGGCCAGCGTGGGTGGATCACGAGGTCAGGAGACCAGGACCATCCTGACCAACATGGTGCAAACCCTGTCTCTACTAAAACTACAAAACTTAGCTGGCTATGGCAGCGTGTGCCTGTAATCCCAGCTACTTGGGGGACAGGAGAATCGCTTGAACCCAGGAGGCGGAGCTTGCAGTGAGCTGAGATTGCGCCACTGCACTCCAGCCTGGCGACAGAGCTAGACTCCGTCTCAAAAAAAAAAAAAAAAAAGATCACCACCACCCTTTGTGGTGCCTTCTCCCACTTTCTTGTTTGACACCAAGGCGAGACTTGGAAGCTAATGGCAGGCCAGCCATCTGCTGTTTCTGTGTCAAATTCCCCATCTGGTAAGTGGGTTATCCATTTCTATCTGTCTCTCTCTGTCTCTCTCCCCACTGGAGGTAAGGTAGGGGAGAGTAAGAGTTCCACTTTGACTTTGAACCAAAGCTGCTTGTTTCAACTTAATTTTCCTAGTGGGTTCTACTTTGTGGATCAAGGGCAGTGGTTCAAGTTTAATAATGGTATTTTAGTCTCATTCAGTTATTGTTCTTTGTTCTTTATAAACAGATTTCTCAATCTGAACCCCCAAGAGGAGAAGGTGGAGAGGCAGGCATTCCTGGGACCCTAAGCCTGATTTCACTAAATGAGCAACAGAACTTCACCTAGAAATCCCAGCACACAGACATGATTTTAAAATATCCGTAAGACAAGATAGTCATGGAGCTTCAGGGTTGGCAAATGCAGGATTGAGGTGGAGCTGGTAACAGCAAGGTGCAGCAAGGGTAGGAAAGGAAGACTGGACACTGAGAAGCCAGCGAGAAGGCCCCCGAGCATAACACCCACACGGGCAGCCCATAGGCAGGGTGGTGCAGCCCTAATCCTGCTCTCTGGAAAGGATTAATGCAGACCCGATTGGACTCATCTTTTTTGCTGCCATATCACGCTCTTGGGTGACACTGGGCCTGGCATTGACTGAGATCACTACGTCTGGTTTTCACAAGAATTCTTTCAGGTCTCCCCCACACTCACAATTTGCGAGTGATTTGGGGGACGCCTGTGTAAACCTCATCTTCATCCTTGTGCAAATTAATATTTTTTAGTGTTAACTTGACTTTCCTGACTCCCAAGATAATTCTAAATCTTGACTCTGTTGCTTATCACTTTATCTTTTCTTCCTAGTTGTGTTTTGTTGGAAAATGGAATAACCATCGAAGTTACTGCTAAAAATGTTGAGATAAGGACAGAGACACTGCTCTGGAGTCCCAATTAGGGGCCCCATTAATAGCATGAAAGCCATTGGCCAACAGACTGTGGAAACATTGCTTATCTGGAGGCAAATTCACCCATCAGCCTCATCATACCCCTTAGCATCAGTCATTTCATCCCTGAAAGACCTCACAGTGAGGGAACTTCAAAGACCCTATGCATTCCTTGGCCTCCTGCGGACTCTCCAGCCCCAGCATGATGGAAAGGAAGTTCATGCAACACTATTTTTCTGCTACTTCTGCAAAGCCTGCCCTTTCTTATTTTTATTTTAAAGATCTCTTTTCTTTTCTTTTTTTCTTTTCTTCTTTTTTTGTGATGGAGTCTTGCTCTGTTGCCCCGGCTGGAGTGTAATGGCACAACCTCAGCTCCCTGCAAACTCTGCCTTCTGGGTTCAAGCGATTTTCCTGCCTCAGCCTTCCAAGTAGCTGGAAGTACAGGCATGCACCACCAGGCCCAGCTAATTTTTGTATTTTTTAGTAGAGACGGGGCTTTGCCATGTTGACGAGGCTGGTCTCAAACTCCTGATCTCAGGTGATCCACCCGCCTCAGTCTCCCAGACTGCGGGGATTACAGGCATGATCCACTGTGCCCGGCCCCTTTTCTTTTTCTTATTCAAATAATCAGCTACTATAATTCTAGCTCAAAGAGAGTTAACGATAACTGGCAACATAATAATATATATTATTGATGTAATTATTCCTAGGACTTCTTGGTAACGTCTGTTGAAATTCTTATGCATTGTAATACTCAACAACCAACAGTTTCAAAATGAGTAAAACTGGGCATAAAGGAAAAGCAGGAAGCCTCATTCTGAGGGAACACATTCTGCCAATGCCTTTCCATGGGCACTGCAGGAGCTGCAGGAACTGGCAGGTGCATGACAGCAGACACTTGCATCATATGACTTACAAGTCGGCCTGTTTGATGTCACCATTTCCTTTAGAAAGATAATAAATCATGACCATGCACCATTCAACTTCCTCACACCTGGTATCCATCAGCAGACTCAGGCCATCCCCTGAGCCCTGATCCCAGCTCCTCCTGGGCCAGTTTGGTGCCTGCTCCTGGCAGGACAGCTCGACATGAGGGCAGTGGTGGGGAGGTGTTAGCAGATGAGCCATAGGGGACAAGCAAGAAGAAGTAATCATAAAGAAGTCAGACAAGTGACTAATAAAGCATATTTTTAAAATTTTTGGTAGTTGAGTGTTACAACCCTCCTTACTACTGATATTAAAAACAAGATGAAAGGCCTCTTATTATCACGAGATCAAGAACATAGCAAGTTGGGGATTACAGCCTACTCTTAGAAACCTTTCTGCATAAAAGTAGTATGTATCTTGAATTTGAAGGTGACTGATTTTGGACAGTCACTGGCTCAAGCATTTGCCCAGTCTTGAGATACATTAAAAGTCTGAATTCTCATAAAAGTATAGAAATGAGCTATGACTTCAAACATACAGGATAAAATTAGCAAAAGTAGCAGTACTAATAAATCCAGAGGTAGAATATCAAACCCTCTTCATCCATGCAGCATCAAACAGAATTAGGTCTTTATTATTCTAATGATAATGACCTCCAAATAAATCCATATTATTTTTTATCCTCAAAAGTCCTGCTGGTAAGCCGGAAGCCTCTGGGGTGATGGAAGGAGATCATTGGTGGCCATAGCATGGCCTGCCGGGTGCTGAACCTCTCATGATGTTAGAGCTGCATGGTGGATGTGCTGGGCCATTTCCAGCACTGGCTGGGCTGTCCCAGGCAAGGACAGCAGTGGGATCCTGTGTTTCTCAGCCAATGCTATTCCCAATAGGGAAGCCAGGGGCAAGTGAGAGCTCCCACCCCATTCTAGCAAGGACTTCAGCTGCTGACTTCAGCTGCAGGGGACATGACTCCCGTAGGACTAGATGGAGGTAGGCCAGGTGACTGCCCCATTCCACATGATGTCACTCTTGGCCTTGGCTGTGGTGGGGAGGGCGTGAGGATCCTCCCTTCTCTTTCTCTTTCCCTCTCTCTCTCTCTCTCTCTTTTAAATACTAATGTGCTCAGGAATTTTGCTGGGATCTAAAACCTACTTTTGGATCATACACCATAACTAAGTGGAATTTATCCCAGGAATGTAAGATTGGTTTAACATCTGCTGTGGACTAAATTGCGTCCCTGCCAAAATTCATATGTTGAATCTCTAGTCCCAAATGTGGCTATATTTGGAGATATGGCTTTTAGGTCGTAATTAAGGTTAAATGAGGTTATAAGGGTGGCATCATAACCTAATAGGATTGGTGGCCTTCTAAGAAGAGAAGGAAAGATCTCTTTCTCTCTCTGCCACATGAGGATACAGGAGAAGGTGGCTGTCTGCAAGCCAGGATGAGGGCCTTCACAAGAACCTGATCATATTGGCACCCTGACCTCAGATTTCCAGCCTCCAGAACTGTGAGAAAACAAATTTCTGTTGTTTAAGCCATACAGACTATGGTATTTTGTTATGACAGCCTGAGCTAATACAACATCTAAAAATTAATTCATATAATATACCGTATCAATAGAATAAAGGCAAAAGCCACATAATCTCAATAGAAAGAGAAAAAGCATTTGACAAAATTCAGCAATCTTTCATGATAAAAGCAATCAACAAACTAGGAATAGAAGGAAACTTCCTTACCATGATAAAGGACATCTGAAAAACTGCAGCTAACATTATACGTTTTTTGTTTTTGTTTTTGTTTTTTGTGTTTTGTTTGTTTGTTTTGAGACAGAGTCTCATTCTGTCTCCCTGGCTAGAGTGCAGTGGTGCCATCTTGGCTCACCGTAAGCCCCAACTCCTGGGTTCAAGTGATTCTTGTGCCTCAGCCTCTAGGGTAGCTGGGATTACAGGTGTAAGCCAACACACCCAGCTAATTTTTGTATTTTTAGTAGAGACAGGTTTTCACCATGTTGGCCAGGCTGGTCTCGAACTCCTGGCCTCAGATGATCGGCCTGCCTCAGCCTCCCAAAGTAATAAGATTATAGGCATGAGCCACCGTGCCTGGCCCATGCTTAATGATTAAAGACTGAACGTTTTCCCCCTGAGATCAGGAACAAGGCATGGGTGTCCACTTTCACCACTCCTATTCAACATTAGACTGCAGCTTCTAGCCAGGGCAATTAGGTAAAAAAATGAAATGAAAGGCATCTGGAAGGAAGAGGTAAAACTATCTCTATTTGCAGAACACATGGTCTTGTACACTTCGAGTCCTGAAGAACTCTACTAAGAACTATTAGAACTAATACATGAGTTCAGGAAGGCTGCAGAACACAAGATCAATGTACAAAACTCAATTTGTATTTCTATGAAACCCAGGCTTATCTTGTGTGAAAGTCAGGTCTATAGCAGTGACTGAAGTCCTTGGCTCCCCCTCCATTCTCCTTGAGTGTTCCAAGATCAGCAACAGTGGCCCAGAGGCCTCTCTCTCCTCATCAGTACCACCCTCCTGGACTCTGTTCAAGAGAATGCCACACCTGGACTACAGGATCTGAGTGTGGCCTGCTCAGCACGAGCATCAGAATCATCTAGAGTGAGAGTTAATGAAGATTCTTGGGCTCTACTCAAGATCTATCATCTCACGCCCTCCTCCAATGGGGCCCAGAGACCTACATTGTGGCTGTGGCATCTGTGGTGATGCTTAGGCATGCTGACCCCCGAAAACTACCAGCCAGATCCTCTAAGCCACAGACCCAGATGGTGCCAGAGTGACTATTCTGTTGCCTACCTGTCTGCCTCTCACTTCTGATTTCTGTCCTGCAAGAAGTCTTCCTAGCCAAACAACCCCAGACATGACACGTCCAGTGAGATTCATTCACCCATCTCTGGAGGCATGTTCATGACCCCACTCTGTGCAAGACAGTCTTTGTAGCTGAACCCACTGCCCAACAGCTACTGCCCATGGAACACCTGAACATGCTGACAATTCCCAGATGTTATCTTGGCCAATTTAATCTCCAAAGCTCATTTACTCTGTGGGGTTTCTAGGACCAGGCCAGCATATCCACACAACCAACAGAGGTGAGATTTGAACACTGATTTGGCCAGCAACAAGAATCGGACCCTGCACGAAGTAGGAATGACACAAACAGTGATGAGGAATTCCAGGCTACAGTGTGGAACTGTGTTAACATGGCCAGGCTCTCCTTCCTCATCTGCTCCCATATCCTGGGTTTAGTTTTCCTCCCTACTTTGTAACCAGCTGAGTAGAGTCTCAGTGTCTTGAGGTATCAACAAGAAGCTATCATATTTTCCCAAAAACTGCTAGCAATTTTGCTCCTTCAAACTCCTGCCCTTTACTCCCACTACCCACTCCATATGGATAGCTTCTCCTTTAAATCCTAAACTTTTCAGAAGGCAAGGTCATTAGCATACTTTGTCCACACCTAAGGACTTCAGTTACTAATTCTGAAAATACAAGGGAGATCTCACAGGTCTTCTTTAGTCACCCTGTTTTTCATAGTTTTATTTTATATTTATTTTACTTATTTATCTTTGAGACAATGTCTTGCTCTGTTGCCAAGGCTGGAGTGCAGTAGTGCAATCGTGGTTCATTGCAGCCTTGACCTCCCAACCTCCTGGGCTCAAGCAGTCCTCCCACTTCAGCTCCCCAAGTTGCTGGGACCACAGGCTCATTGGCTAATTTTTGTTGTTGTTGTCGTTGTAGAGACAGGGTCTCCCTGTATTGCCCAGGGTGGCTTCTCTTTTTAGTTTGAAGCTTTTAGGACTATCAAAAATAGCTCTACTGCAACTTCAGGCTGGTGGTCTTCACTTTGGTGTGGTCCTTTGGATTTTCATTGTAGAGTTTGGTCCTCAGAGCTGAAGAGTGGAAAACTTTGTTCTGTGAGTTCTCTACCTCATCTGCTCTGGGGATTCTCCCTGAGCCAAGTTTGGAAAACCCAGGAGGCTGGGTGCTTCCTTTACAATGGGCGTAAAAGGCATCCAGAGGAAGAAGTAAAACCATTTCTATCTGCAGATCGCATGTCTTGTATAAAGAGACTCCCGAAGAATCTACTAAAATCTAATAAATGAGTTCAGGTCTTCAGTGCTTCAAGTTCTTTACAATTCTGCCCAGACCAAGTGAAAAATCAGAAATTTGCAAAGTGAAGTGCAAAATGTATACAATGGGCAGTATTTCCAGTGAGTTTTGGAAACTCAGTGAACCTTTTTCTAGTCCAAGGATATTTCCACTAAACACCTGTGGCTGGTCCACTAGAACAAAAGCATCTTCCCAAGAAGTCACTGCCAGACTCCAGGAGAGTTCAGGTCACTCTTCCATTCCCTTGCTGCTATGATTTTTTGTTTTTAGGGAGGAATCAGGGTGAGGGGCAGGAAGCTCTACACACCATCCTGGCCTCCTCCCACCCCTGCCCGACGAGATATGTTGCTCAGATTCGGAGACACTGAAGAGGCTGCTTACTTTTGGAGGGTGCACAGAGCATGGGTTTTTTGTTTTTGTTTTTGAGATGAAGTCTCGCTCTTGTCCCCCAGGCTGGAGTGCGATGGCACGATCTCGGCTCACTGCAACCTCTGCCTCCTGGGTTCAAGGGATTCTCTTGCCTCAGCCTCCCGAGTAGCTGGGGTTACAGGTACCCGCTGCCATGCCTGGGTAATTTTTGTATTTTTAGTAGAGATGGGGTTGCATCATGTTGGCCAGGCTGATCTTGAACTCCTGACCTCCAGTGATCTGCTCACCTCGGCCTCTCAAAGTGCTGGGATGGCAGGTGTGAGCCACCGTGCCTGGCCTAGCATGGGTCTTATCTAAGTGAATGAGGATGCGGCATATGTGAAGTGGTCTTTCTCATTTCTTCCTTCCATGGTTTCAGGAGGCAAGGTGTTACAAGGGGCAGGTTGCTCCCCCAGGGCAGGAAAGGCTGAGCCATCCATCTTCCTTTTGGGATGCTTGCTCTGTCCCCACAGTATGTGCTCTGTGCTGAGGGTGACAGTGGAAAGGCCTTCTTGCCCTCTTGCTCTGGGCACAGGACAACATGCCCTCTTATCCCTCTGGTGCTGGGCAGTAATGAGAATGATCTTGGGGCCTGGGTCTAAAACAGCTACAGAGAAAGCTGAACTTATCTTGCTTCCAGATATTTAGGCATCACTTCCTTTTGTTACCATTATTAAGAAAATTTTTTAAA
>NW_012115378.1:2075103-2098836 GCF_000951035.1 Colobus angolensis palliatus
AAAAAAAAAAAAAAAAAAAAAGAGATTTCAAGCAGCAGAGACTCTCTCTCTTCTGCTGGTCCCAGTGAAGCAAACAGCTGCCTTATACACCACTGGAGGGGAGTAGCAGCCCACAGGAGCTGAGGACCCCAGTCCCACCACTGTGAGAAGCTGAAGTTCTCCAAACCTGAGTGAGCTTGAAGCGCATTCTTTCCAAGTTGCATCCTTCAGGTGGGAATGCAGCCGCCTGACACCTTGACTGCAGCTTTCTGAAACCGTGGGCAAAGGATCCAGCTAGGCCCGCCTGGACTCCTAACCCAAGGAAGCTGTGAGATAAGTGTGTGTGGGTTTAAGATGTTAATTTTGTGATAGTTTGTTATGCAGCAATAAAAAACATATACACTCAAAAGCACAGAGAATAGTGCAATGCTTGTACTCCATGAACCCATACTGTCCACAATCTCTTCCTGATCCCTGAGGAAATCAGTACGGAAATTAGAGCAAGCACTGAGTAACTTCTACAGCAGTCGGACATTGCCATGACACCCAAGTGCGTGACCACTAGACTTATCTCCAGGGTAGGACCAGTTTGCAGTTGTCAGGCTCTCATGATAAATTGTGCATGGTATAATCTGTGTACTACATACATGTTACAACATGTATGGTTTCAGTTTAGTTTGATGATTGAAATCCAAAGTTATAAAAATCTGAGAAATGTAAGCATTTACTTATTTTATAACTTCTTGTTTTCAATTTTTATTGAAGCTTGTTTGATTTTGGTTTAGCAAATTATTAAATTAGAGAAATAACAGTCCAATTATTTATTTTTAACCCTGTGTTATTTTAACTCCGTGTTTCAACAACATAGCTTGATGTACTCAAGAACTGCCCAGTGATACAGAAAACCAACCCTTAGAACAGATAAAACTGGTGAATTTTTCACTGTAGTTCAAAGAATGTGTGGGTTTGCCAATGTTGCAATTCTAGTATGTGTGCAATTTGAACATGATGCCGATATGAAGAATTTAGCTCCGTTACCAATCAACACAACTAGCTCTGAACTACATAAAGCTATGAAAGAGGCTGGGCGTGGTGGCTCACATCTGTAATCCCAACACTTTGGGAGGCTGAGGCAGGAAGATCCCTTGAGCTTAGGAGTTTGAGACTAGCCTGCACAACATAGTAGGACCCTGTCTCTTCAAAAACTAAAAAAATTAACCAGGTGGTGGTACACCTGTGGTCCTAACTACTTGGGAGGCTGAAGTGGAAGGCTCGTTTGAACCTGGGAGCCATGATTGCATCACCATACTCCTGCCTGGGCAACAGGGTGAAGACCACCCTATCTCAAACAACAACAAAAACCGATGAAAGGTACATTGTCCACAGATGTGGCTTTGAGTTTAAAGGGTGTGGAGAGTGTATTTTTGTGTTCTGACAGCTGCAATGACAGGAGAATATTCTGGAGCAGAGAGAGCAGTCATCCGGATTAAGGAGTTTGTGGCAGAATGTAAGTCAAATGCATGGTTTCATTCAGTGAGAAAGTCTTGCTACCAAAAACACTAAAAAAAATCCTAAAAGACCCCCAGTGAACTGAATAGTATACCCAGTAATGAATTAAGAATTTGTGAATTACATGAAGACAAATGCACTAAAGATTTTCCTTCTTTTATGTGATAATATGTGAGTGGAACCCAATAATCTCCTACCGCATGCTGAGATACAATCGTTTTGGCAGAAGTCTGTCAGGAACAAAATGCAGAATAAAGTCATCATGCTTCTGCAAGATAAGGAATCCGTTTGATCCGGTGTTTAAAGATGTAAATTGGACATTCAGACTTGCTGATTTTTCTGATATCTTAGGTCTCTTAAATTTCTTTTTTAATTAATTTTTAAATTGACACACTGTAATTGCACATATTATGAGGTACAATTTGATGTTTTGATACATATGTGTTATGATCAAATCTGTGTATTTAGCATATCTTCTCCCTCATGTACTTATCTTGCTTTGTGGTAAGAACATTCAAAAACCTCTCTTGTAGCTATTTTATAATATACAATACCTTACTGTTCACCATGGTCACCCTACTGTGCCATAGATGCTAGGACTTATCTTGCCTATTGTACCTTTGTACCCATTGTCCCCAACCTTTCCACATTCTCCTCTTCTCTCTCCTCCTGACTCTCTGGTAACCACTGTTCTACTCTCTGCCTCTACTTTATTTTAGATTCTATAGATGAGTGAGATCATATGGTATTTGTTAGGTATTTTTAATGATCTTTAAATTTCCATGTAAAGAAGGAAGGCAAGAAAACATCAAAAGGCAAAACCAAAAATTAGGATTTCTACAGATTTTTATGACACATTTTGTCTCATCAACAATAATCAGAAATGTAGTGGATGGCCTATTACTGTATACCTGTATACTTGTGAAATTTGAATTTTATTTATATCAAATATAATGCTCACATAAGAAAACTATGGTTCTGGAATCTATTTCTTTCATCAATAGATGTGGATAATTTAAATGAAACTATGACTTTACAGAATAAATTGAAACTGGCTACTGACCAAGGACTGCAGACAAATTTTGAAATGTTGAAAATACAACATTATTTGCTTTATTTTTGGATAACAGTTTAAAATGAATATTCTGAATTTGCTGAAATTGCTTTAAAATCTCTTCTGCCTTGGCCAGGCGGGGTGGCTCATGCCTGTAGTCCCAGCTTCTCAGGAGGCTGAGGCAGGAGGGTCACCTGAGTCCAGGAGTTGGAGGCTGTAGTAAACTGTGATAGCACCACTGTGCTCCAGCCTGGGCAATACCACTGTACTGGTGAGACTCTGGGCAACAGAGTGAGACTCTGCCAAAAAAAAAAAAGAGTTTTTTTTTTTTTTTTTTTTTTTTAAAGACTGAGTCTCGCTCTGTCGCCCGGGCTGGAGTGCAGTGGCTGGATCTCAGCTCACTGCAAGCTCCGCCTCCCGGGTTTATGCCATTCTCCTGCCTCAGCCTCCTGAGTAGCTGGGACTACAGGTGCCCGCCACCTCGCCCGGCTAGTTTTTTTGTATTTTTTAGTAGAGACAGGGTTTCACCGTGTTAGCCAGGATGGTCTCGATCTCCTGACCTCGTGATCCGCCCGTCTCGGCCTCCCAAAGTGCTGGGATTACAGGCTTGAGCCACCGCGCCCGGCCAAAAAAAAGAGTTTTAAAAGTCTTTGCTCTTTTTATATGATATGCTTGTTTTGATCGTATTTATTGAAACATAATTTTAGGTCTGTTGAGTATAATGAAAAATTTTGACTTACATCTTGTATGTCTGGTTTTTTATCATTTATTTTTTCGGTAATTCACTTTTATTATATTTTATAAAAGTATTAGTCTATGATAAATTGGAAGTTTTTTTTAAAATAAGCAAATCTGCCCTCCTTCCCAAGAGAAGGAGAAGGTACATCGTTGTAAAACCACAGGGACCACACCTGCTTCCACAAAGACCCACTTTTCAACATTCTTGTCTCAGCTGTTCTCCCACTTCTATTTTTTGCTCGAGTATTTTAAAGCAAATCCTAGACGTCATATACTTGTGTGAGCAACTACTTCAGTATGTAGCTTTAAAACTAATGACTAAAAACTCTAATCACAAAATCATCACATTCAACAAAATAAGTATTATAATTCCTAATAGTATCCAATACTTGGCTTGTCTTCACTTTTTCCTGATTATCTTGAAAACAACTTTGAGGTTGGTTCGTACAAGTCAGGATGCAAACAAGGGCCACACACTGCATTTGACTGGTCTGTCTCAGGTCTCCTTTGATCTAACACTTCCCTCTTCTATTTCTTTAAAACAGTATGGTTGCTGAAGAAAGAGAGTCATTTGTCCTGTAGAGTTTTTCACATATCTGAATTTGGCTTACTGCTTCCAGGGACAGTCTGTTCATCTCTTCCTCTATCTCCAGTAGTTCCTATCTCCTGTGAGTTACAGTCAAAGCCTTTATTAGATTCATGCTTGTGTGTGTGTTTGTGTGTACGTGCGTGTGTGCAAGATTACTTCATAGGTGGTGCCATGTATTTCTGTTTGCATCAGCCCAATAGACACCTAAGTCTGGTTGCCACCCTCAGTGACTATGACATTGATCAGTGGGTTTAGTTTTTCACCCTGATCCACCCATTATCATATCCTCCATTGACTTTTACTTAATGGTTAGCAACCATTAATTACTGCTACCTAGATCCATCATTTCACTGGGGATTTGCAAAATGGTGATTTTCTAAACATCTCGTTCCCTCTTCATTTATTAGCTTGAACAGATTTCTACAGAGGAAACATTATCTCTTCTCTTTATTTGGTTATCTTGAAATACAGACTGTAGAAAAGAACAGGAACAATGCTCAATTTTTTTCCCTTCCTTTTATAAATTTCCGAATAATGTATTTGCACCTTATCAATTTCCCAAGATAACAGATTAATTTTGTTTTATTTTGGATTGTTTACATAGTATCTATATGAACTCATAGATTTTAATATATTTGGTATGTTTCAAAACACTGCCATCATTATTCAAATGGCCCTGTCTCTGGGCAATGGGAACCCCATCAGGCTGGTTCTGGGGTCTATTTTGTCATCACTCTAGTAGACATTAACAGCTTCTTGTTTTCAGGCATGACAAGGTGTCCCAGTCTCATCTTGTGTGCTTTCAGCCCCAGGCATGAAATCAGCCACTTTTCTAAGGAACTCTGGTTCCTTTTAGTGGAAGTTGAAACTTATAAGCTGCAATCTGGGTTCTATAGCCCTAAGTCCTTTAAACCCTCTTCCCATGGACTGGAAGAGGTCATTAAAGTTTAAATATGTGGAAGTTTGAGGCCAAGGCCATTGCTTTGCTTTGAGAGTCCAGTGTACATATCACCTTCAAGGAGCCCACGAGGAGACAGACTTGGGTCTCCCAACCCAATACCAGAAAATAACACTTGTACCACCCTTAAAACCTCTAACTGGTTTGAAATTACTTCATTCATTTACTCATTTGTCCATTCAACAAATACTTTGAGCACCTGTTATATCTATTGTTTCAAGCCCCAGTCATATGTATATCAATGAACAAAACAGACCTAGTCCCTGCTGTCAGGCAAGCGATGTTCTAGTGAAGGGAGGACAATGAGCAGGTAAACATGTTTGTGACAGAGTGTGGGGGATGCTTTCTATACAGCGTGGTCTGATGAAGATCTGGAGCAAATACCTGAGGAAATGAGGAAGGATGGCAGGCAGAAATCTAGGGAAAAGTGTCAGGACAGAGGGAACAGTCAGTACAAGGGCCCTGAGCTCACTGTGCTCGCTGTGGTTTCTAACCCTAGAGATACTAACAAATTCTTTACTCTCCAACACTTCCTATCAATTTCAAAATATTTTCTCACAGTAACGTTTTATAAGTTCACAGCTTGCCTCTCAGCAGTGACCTTTTATATGGTGATTTTTATGCCATCACTTCATGATGTCTTGAAAGATACACCATCTTCCCCCACACCCCAACACTTATATTCTTAAAAATAACTTTTCTAATTCCAGAAGTTTGGGGTGTTCATTGCAGAACACATGGAAAACACACACACACACACACACACACACACACACCACAGAGCAAAAGTAAATGAAAACAAAACAGAAGTCATCTGTTTCTCCCCGCCACCACCCCCGCTACTCAGAATTCACCTCTGTTGACACTGTAGTTTGTGTCCTTCCATTTTTTTTACAAAAATGCAGCGAGTCCAGGACCCTGCCTTCTCATTTATGGACATGGCTCTCCGTACCTGTAGAGACTGCTGGCTTATAACTGCCCAACAATAATTTCTCAAAGCAGGAGCTTCTTGCTGAGTTATGGCTTGCACATGCTAAATTGTCCTTTTATACCTAGAGGGCACCCCCGGTGTATCGCAAACTCTGTCCTTCCCTCTCTTCAGAGGACATGCCACTGAGTTCCGCTGTTTCCAAATTGTCAGGCAGTCCTTGCTTCTCAGATAGATGTGACAAAAACAATCTGTCCCCACTCTCACCCTTTCCTCTTCCTGCCAAGAGATACCCTTTGGGATGGGTGGAATAGTGAGGCAGACAATATTTAAAATGTAATATTGAAATGGTGGAGATGGAATTTAAGGAATTTTATTTTAGTGTAAAACAGAATTTTAATTTCCCTAGTTTGCTTTCCTCACCCGAGGCCATGCGTGATATTATCACCAAGGTCCTCTTTATGTGGTAAGTTTCATCACCAGTTATCTGAGCACTTGTACATGCAGAATATTCTTTTTTTTATTATTATTATACTTTATGTTCTAGGGTACATGTGCACAAGGTGCAGGTTTGTTACATACGTATACATGTGCCATGTTGGTGTGCTGCACCCATTAACTCGTCATTTACATTAGGTATATCTCCTAATGCTATCCCTCTGCCCCCATTCCCCACAATAGGACCTGGTTTGTGATGTTCCCCTTCCTGTGTCCAAGTGATCTCATTGTTCAATTCCCACCTGTGAGTGAGAACATGCGGTATTTGGTTTTCTGTTCTTGCAATAGTTTGCTGAGAATGATGGTTTCCAACTGCATCCATGTCCCTACAAAGCACACAAACGCATCCTTTTTTATGGCTGCATAGTATTCCATGGTGTATATGTGCCACGTTTTCTTAATCCAGTCTGTCACTGATGGACATCTGGGTTGATTCCAAGTCTTTGCTGTTGTGAATAGTGCCGCAACAAACATACGTGTGCATGTGTCTTTATAGCAGCATGACTTATAATCCTTTGGGTATATCCCCAGTAATGGGATGGCTGGGTCAAATGGTATTTCTAGTTCTAGATCCTTGAGGAATCACCACACTGTTTTCCACCATGGTTGAACTAGTTTACAGTCCCACGAACAGTATAAAAGTCTTCCTATTTCTCCACATCCTCTCCAGCACCTGTTGTTTCCTGATTTTTTAATGATTGCCATTCTAGCTGGTGTGAGATGGTATCTCATTGTGGTTTTGATTTGCATTTCTCTGATGGCGAGTGATGATGAGCATTTTTTCTTGTGTCTGTTGGGTGTATGAATGTCTTCTTTTGCGAAGTGTCTGTTCATATCCTTTGCCCACTTTTTGATGGGGTTGTTTGGTTTTTTCTTGTAAATTAGATTGAGTTCTTTATAGATTCTGGATATTAGCCCTTTGTCAGATGAGTAGATTGCAAAAATTTTCTCCCATTCTGTAGGTTGCCTGTTCACTCTGATGGTAGTTTCTTTTACATGCAGAATATTCTTAACAAACGTAGGTGAAAACAATAAAGACCATCCAGATGAGAGCAAGCGGAAGCCATTCATTCAGAGCTCTAGCAAGGGAGTCAGCCACAGCCAGCACCATGGTGTTGGGCAGAGGCTCCAAGGCAGGCAGGGAGTGGGGATGCTTCCTAGTGGAAAAGGGGAGGCTTCAGGTGTGCTCTGACTGGAGGCTGTTGGCGTGGGGGAGCTGGAGGCAGACTAACTAGAAGTGGGGCATCCTATGTGATTGCTTTGGGGCACATATTGGGCTTTCTCTGGTTTGTCCTGTGTTGGGGAGGGGACAAGGATAAAACAAAGGAAACTGCAGTCACCGCCGGGTGCTGACCCTTCCGGGCTGGTCACCACAGTGGTTGTGGTTTAACTTCCCAGTTTTGTGCCTATACAGATTGCAAGTCAGAATCTCATCATCATATGTAGTCAGTCATTCAGTCTCTCACATATGTTTCAAAATGTCATGTTGACAATTTGAGTGTCATGATGGAAAGATACTTTCCTTTGGAACTGAGGTCCGTGGGGTATGGAGGTGTGAGAGAAATGCTCAGACGTCAGAATGAATGTTTGAATCCCAGCAGGTGACCCTAGACAGGCCATTTCCTCATGAGTAAAATAGAAAAATATTCTACCCATCTCATATGGTTGTTGAGAGAATAAGAAACATATGTTTATGCAAGGCCCAGCATAAACAAGGCTCGGTTAGGGCTGTGTGTTGGAGAGAAGCAGCTGATGCTCTCTTCTGGGGGTCACTCAGGGGCCTTGGCAGAGCTGTGACTTTGGACACCAACTTTGTCTTTGGTTTAGAAAAAGACTCAATAAATGTACCTTTCCTCCAGCCACTTGGCAATGGGAATGGAAGGTCCTTGCTACGCGGAACCCTGTGGTCTCTGGGTCCCTCATGCTCTGTCCAGTGGCATTTGCTATCATTCTGAAAGTTTGCAAGGCCATCCCTGACAGGCCGATCATTTCCTCAACTACTGGTCTGCATTTGTGTTGAAGTCTATAGTATAGCAGAAAAACAGACTGAAGCTCTCAACAGTACATGTTGTCATCATTCATGCAGACAGTCCTGCCATCTTCAGCAAGTGCAAACTAGAACTACATGTTAAGCAGTAAAACCACATGCCACGCTGTTCAGACAGGACCCACTGACTTTATTCAGCTTAGCTGAGGTTGAATTTTCTATACAAGCTCTCACACTCTCCTCCAAGGATGACTGGCTCTAGCAAGTATCTGCTCCATCCAATGTTTCTGTTTTCCTTCCCACATGCTGAGCCTGGAACTTACTCTGCACAGGCTCTGTGGGTGATCGACACCCCAGGACTTGAACTGGGGACCTCATACATTTAACTTAGGACCTAAGTATCAATATGTATCACTCTGTTCTTCCCTTTGTCCATCAGGCTGATGACTGTGATTCAGAGAGGATGTGAGCTCCAACCTGAATTCCGTCAGCCTATGAACAACCTCATTCCTCAAAGGTTCCTATTCAGACAGGCCTTATCTGTAGTTATTAATAAAATATGTTAGCAACCAAGTCAGCTTTGGCTGGCAATCATACATAAGCCTACCTACCTAACCATATACCACATTGTAGGAAGCAGTTCGTACTCTCAAAGAGCAAGTTTCTATGGAAATATACATCTAAATATATTTAGACTATACATTTATACATCTATACATCTATATACATTTATATTAGACTCCTAGGCCTGCTGTAACAAAGCATCCCAAATCTGGTGGCTTAAAACACAAGAAATGTGTGCTGTCACACTTCTGCATGATAGAAACCTGGAATCATGGGGCAGGCAGAGCCATGCCCTCCCTGAAGCCTCTAGCAGAGGTCCTTCTTTGTCTCTTCCAGGCCTCTGTCTTGCTGACACCCTTTGCATACCTTGGCTTGTAGATGCATTATTCTAATCTCTGGTGTCACATGTTGTTCTCTCTGTGTGTCTGTCCAAATCTCCCTTTTCTTTTAAGGACGCCAGTCATTGTGTTAGCACCCACCTTAATCCAGTATGAGCTCATCTTACCTTGATTACATTTGCAAAGACCCTATTTCCGAATAAGGTCACATTCACGGGCATGGGGGGGTTAGGACTTCAAAAGATCTTTTGGAGGGACACAATTCTACTCCCAACTGGTACCTCTACCCTAATAAGAAGAGCACTTTTGAGCGACAGCATAGCCCAGTGGTTAGGAGAGGGATTCTCACCAGATTCCTCTCCTGGCTTTGCTGCTGCTTAGCTGTGTGATCTTGGGAAACACAGGTAGTGAATCTGTGCCTTCGTTTCTTTACCTGTAAAATGGGAGGTGCTAATCAAAATGCCAGCCTCAGAGGAGTATGAGAGGCTCCTGTGATTCACCCCCCATAAAGTACAGGGCACGGAGCTGGCATATGGCAGGTGTCAGTCCACAGGGGCTCTGCTGATTGACCAGGGACTCTTCTGAGCTCTTCATAGTATTAACCAACTTAATCCTCAAAACAACAAAATCAATACTATTGTCACTCCCATTTTATAGAAGGTGAACTGAGGCACAGATAGCTGAACAATTAGCCCAAGGTCCCATACCGGAAAGTGGCACAGCTGGGACCGAAACCCAGGCAGTCCCACTTAGAGCCTGTCCTCCACTGTAATGTCGGAAATCATTACCCACAGCATAACCTACCCAGTGTTCTCCGTCATACCCAAGGAGGCTGTTTCTTTTGAATGTCTTCTCTTCCTCATGTCTTAGACTCAAATAGGATGTGGTTCTAAGTTTAAAATATAAGGCTTTTTCTTCCTTCTGAGTCCTTTGGGGCTATGGCCTTTATCATGTGCTGTCTTTACTCTCCTAGCTGCACAGACTTTGGCCTTTTGTCACCAACTCCCCAGTCTATTCCTGCCTTTGCTTACTGCAGGGAGCTGCCCACAAGAGATCAGCTGCAAAATGCATGTCTATATGGAGGGCTGCCTTGCAGCTGGACTGGCCATTTCTCATCCTTTGCTCCTTCTTTGTTTATTAGTCTTGCTCCTTTTGTAGAAAAACCTCAGCCCCAGTGCTGGTGACTTCATGTTTTGCTTGTATTACAAGAAATGGCCCTTTTCAGAGTTCTCATCCCAGGTCCCCATGAGCATAAGCCAGAGACAGACAGGTGGCAACACCTGACCACAGAGGAGGGAGGGGTGCAGTTTGGCACTGGGTGAGTTTGGGAGGAAGTTATCCAGAGGATATCTTGGATCAGGACTGGGAATAAGTGAGGAAGAAGTTCTCAGCCTGCTCTTGTGGTCTATCAAGCAGGGAAGACACAGCAGTTCCTGGGGTGCGAGGCAAGTGCCACAATGGAGGGCTTACAGAAGTCAAGGAAGGCTTCCTGGAGGAGGGGACCCTGAGCTGAGTTAGACTTGGGTTTGAAGGGAGGTTTCATCACGCCCTAACTGTAACATGTTATCAGCCTCTCTGGCCTTTTGTCCTCACTGGCAAACTTGGGCTGTTGTGAAACAGAATATGCCCCACCCACGGCACACAGAGTTGCCGTATAAATCACAGTGGGTAGTGCTATTATATTGTTAGTATTGTACCTCCTACTAATAAGAGTGGTTGCTTAATAATAACATACCCTCCTCTTTCAGAGAGTTTATTCACTTCCAGTAACAAATCTCAGTCTACATGCAAATACAGCTCTTCAAAAATGTGATTTTATATATATATATATATATATATGAGAACAAGATTTGTGAAAGGTATCATAAGTGGATTTCACTCCAGGCCACTCTGTGCAGCTCCTGCACCTGCAGTCTCCCACCCCTGATGAGTCTGCCACAAAAAAGTGAACACCTGGGGATCTTCAGAACTGGAATCAGTCTTCCCAGCCCCAGGACTGACTTCCTTCTTGAGGGATATCTACAGTGATATTTTCTCCACGTTTGACACATTACCAGGGATGTGTAATTATGATGATGGTGGAAGAGTCTCGGCTCCCTGCGATGGCATCTTAGTGATGATTCTTTTGTAATATTGTCATTATGTCTCCACAGAGTACAACTGAGTGAAGCCGAGTTGCTGAGACAGATGGTATGAGCATGTCATTGCATTAAATGGACATTTTCCCCTTGTGGCCTTTAATAATTTATACCTTAAAAAAGGAGACAAGGATCTGTCCACCTAGTTAATTAAAAATGCTGAATCTCACAGATGAAAAGTATGGTTCTTATTAAAGTGTCCGTTTGCTACCTTGACAGTTTGTAAGAAGCAAATATTTCTCCTGCTCCATACATAAAGGAACTAAGTAACTCAGCCAAGGGAAATCCACTTTGGAAAACAAATGAATCCATGAGATTCCCGATGATGCCATAGCGCCAGTGTGGGGTCAGATGACACAGTGAAATGCCTGCGGAAAAATACAGTTCTCATTAAATAAGGGAATTGGAACTTTCTTCATCCTCATATTGGCCTATAGTCCACACAGCTTCTCCCTATTTTATCAAGGAGGAGATTTATTGAGCAGAAGTATCAGGCATCTCCCCACAAAAGACAGAAAGGCCTCGCTGAGGAGCAGTTTTCTGAGAAGCTGGGCTGAGCTGAAATCATGATAGGACTTCTAATAAAATATGTGGTGGGGATGCCGTCACCTACCTCTGCCTTTCCCCAAAGTCCTCTAAAATGACAGCAAAGAAACGTACAGACAAACAAAAAGGCATAAGCCCAATAAGGTAAAGAGACAGGCAAAGAGACCATAGAAGAGAGGAAGGCAATAAAAATGTGGAAACCAGATGTCTGAGTGGCTGCTGACCTCACAAACCAGAGGAAGCTGGGGGCTGAGAGCTGAGAGCTGGCAAGGAGGAGAGCTGGTCAGCTAGCTGTGTGAGCCAAGAGCAGGGAGGATTCAGCACGAGAGGTGTCAGGGGACTGAGCACACAGGTGCAGTTCAGACCAGAGAGAGAAAAGGCCAGCCCATGGGAGCTGGCTGGCACAGATAGCTAGCCCTTGACAGTCCCCTGCTGAACAAAAACAATTTCACAGAACACTTACATCAGACAAGGCCACTCTGTGACTGTGATGGATAAGAATAAAAACAAAACCACTCTATAACCACGCCTGGGCATCCATAAAAACAGCAACCCTGTCCAAACCTGAAAAATGACCAAGGCACCTCTCTTTCTGGCAAATACAAGTGGCTGTGGCTTCTTCATTGATTACAGCTTTTGCCCTGCTTCACTCCTCCCAACTCCCAGACAAGATTCATGAAGTCATCACAGGATTACTCTGAATTTGCCAGCACCCAATCCAGAGAACTCAAATCCAATTCCAAGTCTTTCCTAATTATCTCTTCCAGAAACACCATAGTTCTCCATGATGGCAGTTTCCCTCATTAATAAGTCAATAAACCCCCAATGTGTCTGGCTACAGGTGTGCTCTTGGTGCTCTTTGACTGATGAACATCAACAGGCCCCAGACTCCCATTCCCCATCTCCCATTCTTCAGGAGGTAACTCTGGAGAGACTGAGCCTGGGAGCAGCTGACACTGCTGAAGAAGGAGTGTATCTCCAGAACAGGGGATTAAATTAATGATGACATAGTAGCCAGGCCCCAAATCCCCTCCCCCACCTTGCCCGAGGGAAATCTGGTAGGCAGACGTACATCCCCTTTGGCAGAGACTAAACAGTCCCCAGCTGTGAAAACAAACAGCCCAAGAGAAAGACTTGCCATCCTCCTTCTAAATGAAATGAGTGGGCAGCCAAGCCCCACCAGATATTTGAAGAAAGACAGAGGTGGAGCAAGAAAAAAACAAGAATCTCAGAGAAGGCAGAAGCAATGACAAAAAAATGAAGAGAATGTCTAAAGGTGAAATATATTCTCCAACAAACACATTATAAGGGGGAAAAAAGAGTTGGAAGGGTAACTCCAACTGAAAGAGACTTGTGAACTATAACAACCCATTGCAAAGTGTAGACCTTACTTGGATCCTGATTTAAACAAAGCATCAAAATAAAACCATTTATGAAACAGTGTGGGAAAGGTAAGTATTGACTGCATATTTGATGATAAGAGGGAATTATCATCAAAGTTTTTAGATGTGATCATTGTACTATGGTCATGTTTACATAAAATATTCTTTATCTTTTGGAGATTCATATGGGAATATTTACATGCTATGAATTCTGGAATTTTCTTCAAAATAATTCACTGGGCAGGTGGGGTGGGGGACAAAGATGAACCAAGATTGGTGCAAATGGAACTGTCAAAGCTGGCTGCGGGATACATAGAGGTTTATCATTCTATTAGCTTTACTGTTGCATGTGCTTGCAATTTTCCATAATCGAAAATGAACCCCAAAAAAGCAAAACAAACCAAAATCTCCTGAAGTATAACTTTCTTTAACCTTGAGGACTATGCAAAAATGCATCAGCTTATCCAGACCAGTCCCAGACCTGGAAGCCACTATGTCAAGGCAGTACATCCTCAAAGCCTGCAGACATGGAGGAAAGCTTTAGAAACTCTTTGAAAATGTTATAAACCTTATCAAGGATCATAAAGCAGGGAGGTAACAGGACAGCCCCAAGCACTATTGTAAATTGCTCTCCCCTCCTTCCTGCTTCTTTTTCCTGACGCTTTGGTAACTCTGTGGTATCTGTGGGTGACTTTCCCTCTATACCCCAGGAATCCTCTCACAGGCCAACTTGGTTGGGGTATTCTGGGAGGCAAAACACAGGTGGGGGATGTAGGGTGAGATTTGCCTCTCAGAGGGGGAAAAGAGGTGACTTGACCTGACTCAGCATAGGGTTCCAGGCTGCTCCCACCCACTGTGCTCCCTGCCCCTACCTTGGAAGCTGGGATGTGGAATGAGGTGGCCAGAAGGGTGGTGGGTGGACAGATGGGTCCACAAAAGAAAGAGCACCATGGGGAAAGTCCCAGGAGGGCCACACAGGGCAATGGACAATCAGGAGAGGAAGTGACAGCCACTTGCCCTCCTGGAAGACTCCCTGGGGCAGTCTGGAGCAGATTCCTGGGCAGAGTGCTGGCTAGGGAAGGGACTAGGTGAGGTGGTACCACTGGCCACAAGGGGGTGCAGGGTATGGCCAGAGCTGGCCTTAGATTTGATGGAGGGGACATAAATGGAGGCTGGCTCGCTAAGGGATATGGGAATTGGCAGAATGGGGAATGGGGAATGGGGAGTGGAGGGGATTTCACTCTTAGATTCAAGGAGCTGGAGCTCAGGTTTTTTCCTAAGGGATGCTGCTCAAGGGACTGTGACTTCTAAAAATTCCTCTGCAATGTTAATCTTGGGAGAAGAAATCCTTCATCTCAGAATGAGTGAAGTTCACTGTGAGACTCAGTAGCAGCTTGAAACTAAGAATGTCCTTTCTTTAAATTTTTTTTGCCTTAACAAGAAATTTCCAAGGGCTCTTCTGCTTTCGAGCAACATATCTTGCTTTTCATATTTTTTAAAGACTTGTTGCCTTCAGCCTCTTTGAAATACAGTGAAAAGATATTTTTCCATCTCAGTATTAGAAAGCACTGTTATGCTTTATATACAAGAGTTTTCACTGAGTGCATGGACCTGGCGATTCATTTACTGATGGCTAGATAGAGGTTTGTAGCTAATAAAGAGCTGTTTTCTAAAAATAGACAATTACCAGTGTACTTGACTCACTAGGAAAGGGCACCATCAAAACAGTACTGAAAAAATGCACAAGCCAGAGCCACGTCTCCTGACCTTTTCAGAGTAATGGGAATCTAAGAGTCTAATGGAAGATATGAACACCTCAAAGAAGTGTCGAAGATGTGTGCATATACACGTTTTGCATATCATTTTAGAGGGTTCATGAACCCAGGAAAAAGCTCCAAAGCAAGAACAACAAAGAGTTGAGAGGAAGCAACGGATGATTTCCATTACAAAAGGATTCTTTGTTCTAAAAAATGATTTGCTGTGGGCTCCAAAATGCCTTCTGGTATATTCCAACTGGTTTATTGGATTTGCAACTATCCCATGTCTATGAGACTTTACAGCTAAGACATTGTTTTCATCAGTTCAAGCCTATTCCCTACACAAACCCATTAATGAAACAACAAATTCATTTAACAAATATTTGTTGCACCCCCTTTCTGTGCTAGGCCTGTAGGCCACAAAACAGGCACAGGGGAGCTAACAACAGTCAGCTGGGTAAGAGATGAGGTCTGTGTGGTTCTTGCTGTGTCTCCAGCACCTTGGACAGCTCTCCATGCTCTCTATGGGATCAATGCCTGAATGAACAAGAAGGAAGCAAAATACAAAGTGCTATGAAGAAAATCAAGTGCTATAATTGTAACTCCCCATTGGATTCTTCTTGCTTCCTTCCCAGATGTCAAGACAGGCAAATTGCAATAGAGAAAGGGTTTAATCCACTACAGCGAGCCAAACAGGGGACCAGAGTTTTATTATTACTTAAAGCAGCCTCCACCAAAATTGGGAGGCTAGGGGTTTTTTGTTTTTCGTTTTGTTTTGTTTTTGTTTTTTGAAACAGAGTATTGCTCTGTCACCCAGGCTGGAGTGCAATGGCATGATCTTGTTTCACTGCAATGCCCCCCACCCCCCACCCCGAGTTCAAGCGATTCTCTTGCCTCAATCTCCGGAGTACCTGGGATTACAGGTGCCTGCCATCATGCCCAGCTAGTTTTTGTATCTTTAGTAGAGACAGGGTTTCACCATGTTGGTCAGGTTGGTCTCGAACTTCTGACCTCAGGTGATCCACCCGCCTCGGCCTCCCAAAGTGCTGGCATTACAGGAGTGACTGTGCCTGGCCAAGGCTAGGGTCTTTTAAAGATAGCTTGGCCAGCAGGGAGCTAGGGAATGGATGCTGCTGAATGGTTGGGGATGGAATCATAAGAGTTTGGAAAATGGAAAATGGTCCTTGTGCACTGAGTCTTGATGGAGGGAAGCCACAGGGCTGTTGGGTCATGAATCTTGGGTCCAGGTGGAGCCACCTGGTTGTTAGAAATGCAAAAGTCTGAAAAGACATCTCAAAAGGCTAATCTTAGGTTCCACAATGGTGATGTTATTTATAGGAATAATTGGGAAGTTGCAAATCTTGTGACCTCCAGAATAATGGCTGGTAAAAGTTTATGCCTATGTCTTAGCAGATTCAGGCCCCATCTCATCTTCCCAACCTTAAGGTTTTTCATGAGCTTTACAAAGTTGGTTTAGTTTTAGGAAGGGCTATTATATCATTTAAACTATACAGTAAATTTCTCCCAAATTCAGCTTGGCCCATGTCCAGTAATGACCAAAAACAGTTTGGAGATTAAAGGCAAGATGGAATTGGTTAGATCAGATCTCTTTCACTGTTATAATTTTCTCACTGTTATAATTTTTGCAAAGGTGGTTTCATAATGGTGACTAAAGGATGGGGAGGAGGGAAAAATCTCTGTGGAAGCAGAGAGTTGGGGAGAGGTGTTAGGGAAGGTGTCTGCAGGGAGCAGAAATTTAGGCTGAGCTCTGAAAGAGGAGTCCTGTGGGAAGAGCATTTCAGATGGAAAGACCAGCATGTGTAGAAATCCCTTGGTCAGGAGAGGTGTGCCCTGGCAGGGACAGGGGAGGTCAGAGTCACTGGGGCTCCTGGGGAGTGTAGGAAGTGTGGAGGACACAATGACCCGTGGTGTGGGAAGAAAGCAGATGACACAGGGCCTTCTAGGCCAGGGTGAAGGGCCACTGCTTTAAATCTGGATGCTGTGGGAAGCAACTGGAGGGCTTAAGCCGTGGAGTGATATGATTTGATATGTGTTTTCAGGAAAACCACTCTGGCTGCTGTGTAAAGAATACATCACTGGGAGTAGAGGATGCAGGGGACAGCTGGAGACCAGGCAGCTGGACAAGAAGTGATGGTGGCTGTTTGCTTATGGGTGTGGGTTGGGAGTGGCAAGAAATGACTGGATTTAAGTGAGCATCAGAGAGAGAGAGAGATGTGACCAGGTATAGTGCTAGATTGGATGTGGACAGAGGAGGCTCAAGGCAGCTCTCTGACTTCTGACTGGGAGGATGGTGATGTTACTCACAGAGCTGAGGAAAATGGAGAAACAGGTTTTGAGGGAGTAATGACAAGTTCAGAGTGGGACATGTTGGGACTGAGAAGTTGACTGGATATCCAAGGGGAGATGTAAAGGAAGCAGTGCTGTAGGAAGAGGAGTACAGGTGTGGAGCGTGAACCAGAAGCTGCTGCAGCAGAGGAAGCATGAAAACCTGGAGAGGTAAGGCAGCACAGAGACACGGAAGAGGCCCTGGAGATCTCATACCAGGCACCAAAATCGAGAGGAAGCTGGTACAGGAGACGGAGAGGTAGGGAGAGTGGTTAGGGAAGCTGGGCTCTCACTTGGCCCCAACTGCCTTCTCCAAGGCCCTCACAGTTTCTCGCAAGACCTCTCTGCACTTCAGCCAGGCTGCTGGGGCCCCTGAGGCTGGAAGGTGCCATCTCAACCACAGCCTCTGTGCTGTTCTTCTTGCCTAGAATGCCCTCCTTGATCTTCTAGACTCTTCTTAATTCCCCTGCCCTGCCTGTATGAGAAGCCATGGGCCAGGCAGCCCCTTGCCCTGCATGTTTTCCAGACAGACATCACACGCCGTCCATGCCACCACCAAACCACAGAGAACATGAATCCAGCTCTTCATGTGTCCTGCTGAAGCCCCTCTCAGTACCAAAGTTGAAGGTGAAACCCCCGCATCCCAACTCAGACCATTATGCCCTGGATGAGGGCTAGAGGTAGAAAAGTCACAGAATTTCCAACAAGTCCTCCTTCGTAGGCTCACACCTCCCTGGAACATGGCAGCTTGTGCAATTTGCTGTCTGCCCAAACTGCCTTTCACATGTCCCATTACATGTGTAGGTCTGGCCCTTTGTTCTTAAAGGGACAAATGATTAGAGGCAGTGATGGCCTTTATGTGGACCCCAAAACAGGGACAGGCTTTACAAAGGGGACAAGGAGGCCAGAGAGCAAGCCCAGGAGCAGGGGCCCTGCAGGGCAACAGGGGCTGGGACACCTGGTGGATGGGGGCCAAGGGCAGAAACCTCAGGTACTTGGCACCTAGGCCATTTCAATGATTCTCTTTGGCCAAAAGGATGCTGGACCTAGGCCATGATAGAATGGGGCTGGTTCACCAACATAAGCTAACTCCCTCCCAGAGCCTTATTCTAAAGAGTACCTGGACTGCAGGACTGGGGGTCACTGACAGCCAGAGTGGGGAGTTGGTGTTGGTTGTGGCAGCAGTAGGGAGGCAGTATGGATCCTAGAGGAGGGAAGAGACATCACAAGAGCCTTGTAAGGTGAAGCCAGATGCAGCCTGGGAGTGGGCTGGGGGCTGAGAAATCAGTGGGAAGCAGCGCCCATCATCCAGGCACAAGGCGGGAACCTTGGACGTCCTGAGGATAAGAAAACCTGTGGGGCCTCAGGCATTGGATGTCTTCCAGGAGAGGTGGGTCCAGGGCTGAAGAAGAGTACGGGAGACAGGTCCCTTTGGGGATTATCTAAGAGCCAAGAGGGAGGGGTGCGCAGTCCAGCAGACCCTCTAGAGGTGCTTTTCATGCAGCTGCTTTCACTTGCTACTTTGTGCTGCATCCACAGAGGAACCGTGCAGGCCTTTGGCCCCAGCCAAACATCTACAATGCCCAGAGCTGTCCTTCTAGGCATCCACCAGATGCTGTTGAAGTTCAGAATGTGTCACCCCAAAATGTACCACTTTGTTGTCTTGATTATTTTGAGCTAAAAGAAATAGACAACCAGCCAATACAGGAAAAGCTGTTTACCTTTCCTTCAACGGCCTAAAATAAGGTAAAAATTTTACATTTTGTAAAGAAAATTTACATTTATAAAAGACATTGTTGTTAGTAAAGGTGTCTGTACCAGGAAGGGCGCTACTCTGAGACAATTTTATCACCTGAGAATCTTTTATCTGCATAACTAGCTGACCTTTATTCACAAGACATTTCCTCCACTTCCTGTCCCGTAATTTGTCTTCACCACCCCCCAGAAGCCCCAAACCCCTATTCCTTTCTGTACCTCAGAGTGCTTAAAAGCCTCAGCCAGGCACGGTGGCTCATGCCTGTATTCCCAGCACTTTGGGAGGCCAAGGTGAGTGGATCACATGAGGCCAGGAGTTCAAGACCAGCCTAGCTAACTTGGTGAAACTCCACCTTTACTAAAAATACAAAAATTAGCCAGGTGTAGTGAGTGGTGTGCGCCTGTAGTCCCAGCTACTTTGGAAGCTGAGGCCTGGGAGGTGGAGGTTACTGCAAGCCGAGATCGCACCACTGCACTGCAGCTTGGGCGATAGAGTGAGACTTTGTCTCAAAAAACAAAAACAAAAACAAAAAGAATGCTTAAAAGCCTCCATCATCTGGCCTTTCTCTGAGTCTCATGTTTTTGTGGAACTCCCATGCCTATGTACATAGTTAAAATGTTTTTTCTCCTATTAATTTGTCTTGTATCATCTTAATTAATAGACCAGCCAAAGAACTAGAAGGGTAGAGGGAAGCAACTTTCCTTCCCGACACTGTCCTGCCCAGAGCTGACAACCCCCTGAGAGGTGGTGGGTGCCTCGTGAGGGTGCCCCCAGAGAGATGGAGGGTGAATGGAGGCCCATAACACCTCCAGGTCATGGCAGTTGTTACCAGCAGTTACATGCTGGTTAACAATCAGTTTATTGAAAGAAAATGTGGGGTGCTGGTTTGTAAATGCTCCCACTATGGTGCATTTCAAGCCACCAGCCTGACCTCACTGAACACCAGCATGTAATCCTTCCACCAGAAAAACGCGACAGATATGAATGACCTCAACGGCATACATTGCAGACATGTAATGAAACAATGAGTTTCAAGTATCTATTACCTTGATTTTAAATGTAATTTACTTGTAAGTTTACATCATTTAATTTTTAATAATGACTGTTGAAGAAGCAGCATGTAAAATTCCTGAAAATTTAATAATCAACCCTTGAGAGGTGGCACAAGCCGGCCCCAGCACAGCACTTGCTGACCCCGGGAGAGGACCTGACAGGGTCCCGGGAGCCCCTACCCACAGAGCTTGCCCATGAGGCACTGGGCTCCCCTGCTGTTGGGAAGCCTTGTTCCCACTGAGAGAAACGACTTCCAAGAAGAGCTTGGAAGCTCGGAACTGGGGCCAGCTGGGCCAACTGTGAGAGGAGCACCTTCCATGTCTGCAGGCCTAGGGGCTGTCTGTTTTAACCAAAAATAACAAAAAAACTAATTTAAACCTTGCCTTTGCAAGTGTCATTTGGACAGGAATGGCTACGATAAGACGATGTATCAGCGTTAAGATCAAAGTGAAAATTAAGCACGTCCTGCCCTATCACTCAGCACTTCTAAGGCTATATTACTGTGAAGTTCAGCAAAAGAGTTAAAGAATCTATTTAAATGCAAATGTGCCATAAAACCAACTAAGAACAATGCATCTCCAAAATGCTGCCGGTCCTTCTTTCAGCAGGCTCTGCTCACGATGGTGTTGCTATTTTTTCAATGCGGAGAATAATTTATCTGAGTAATCCTGTGTTATCATCTGGGATGGGAGTCTGAGGCTCCTTCTGGGGCTGAGTTGGCACATGTGTACTGGTGCCCTCTGGGACTGGCCGGGGCTTAGCATCACCAGGCAGCCTTCAGGTGGGAGGGGGTTCTTCTGTCTGGAGACTTCCTGACTCCTCATATTACCTGTCTAATTACAATGCTCCAGAGGAGCCCAATCATTTCCATAAGTTCCAGTGAGCGGGAGGGTGTGGCTCCCTGACTCAAGGGCTGAATGAGACACTCCCTAAAAAAGCCACGCACAGCGCTTGACTCAGAGGAAGTGACCTGTTAGCACTAACCATTGAACCTCCCACCCCTGTGGAAGGAGGAAACAGATGCTCTCAGAGCCTGTGCTATGTGTCAGGTGACAAACCTTACCCTCATAATGATCACACAGAGGAGGCATTATTGCTCTGTCTTGACAGAGGGGCTGGGAAGATGCAGCATGGGGCAGTGAGTGATCATGGACATTAGGGCTCTTTCAGAAGAGGACTGGCCCATCGCCTGGCCTACCTGTGAAGGAAATGGGACACCAGATATCTGGGGCAGAGTTTGGTGGTGAGCCTGGCCTGAGGCTGAGTGAAACCATCTGCTTTTCAGAGGCAGCAGGACTTCTGTACCCACCAAGGCCTGCGCCCACGCTGGGAGCAGCCAGAGGATACCCTTGGGCTTGTGCCCTGGACTAAGAGGAGACTGTGTACTTCAAAGCCCCCAGAATCCACAGAACAATCTAAGAACCACCTGATTGAAGGTGGACTCTGTCAAGGAGTGAGCAAGGCCTGCCCAGCACAGCTCAGCCCCATCTCAGTCACTGAACTGGGGGCAGGATCTGGTCCATGAGGGCGAGCAATAAAAATGTGTTGAGCTTTTAGAAACTGTGATACAGGTATGTAACAACTGTAGTAGCAGAATTTCCAGATATTAAATGTTTGGTGTACAATTAGCACGTATGCAGCTCTTTTTACTCCTGTTTATTTGGAGTCATTCAGAATGTGGCTTGAATGGCGCTGTGCTTGGGCTGGTTGCTTTCCCCTGTCCCCACTTCAAAGAGCCTCCTGGCCCTAGGACGCACAGTGGGGGCCTCACTTTGGGAAAAAGAAATGTTGGATCGTGAAAACCTCCACTTCCCTCTTTCTTTCTCTGTATTAGGGGACTCCGTGTGGAGGGAGCGCATTTTAGGCCTGGGATTGCTTTCTGCCTGGGAGAAGAGGCTGGAGTTGCTGAAGGATGTGTTCAGAGTAAAGCTGTTTAGGCAGAGGCAGCATCCAGGCAGCCCATCTCTTAGGATCCCACTCACTATGGAAGGCAGATAGAGGATTGACTCTGCAGAGAAGTGGAGCCCCCACTTCCAGGGACATGAGAGGAGGTAGCAACCAACAAGGATGTCATCTAGTGAAAGCTCCCATGTGCTAGACACATGCACCATCTCATATGATCTTCCCTTAAACTATCTGTTTGCAGATAACCTGATCTTGAATATAGAAAAATCCTCAAAAATACACTGAAAACTGATAAAACTTCAAGTTCAGCAAGCCTGTAGAATACAAGATCAATATACCAGAAATCAATTGTGTTTCCATATACTTGCAATGGACAATCAAAAATGTAATTAAAACAATTCCATTTATGATAGCATCAAAAAATAAAATAGTGGGTTGAGTGCAGTGGCTCATGCCTATAATCCCAGCAATTTGGGAAGCCGAGGCAGGCGGATCACTAGAGGTCAGGAGTTCAAGACCAGCTTGGCCAATATGGTGAAACCCCGTCTCTAATAAAAGTACAAAAATTGGCTGGGTGTGGTGGTGCGTGCTTGTAATCCCAACTACTGGAGAGGCTGAGGCATGAGAATCACTTGAGCTCAGGAGGCAGAAGTTGCAATGAGCCGAGATTGTGCCACTGCACTCCAGCTTGGGCAAAAGAGCAAGACTCCATCTCTAAAATAATAATAATAAAAAAGAATAAATTTAACTGAAGAAGTATAAGACTTGAACACTGAAAACTACAAAACATTTATTGAAAAAATTAAAGACCAAAATAAATGAATGCAGCCCGTGTTCCTGGATTGGAGGTCTTAATATTAAGATGGCAACACTTCCTAACCAAGCTTCAGATCCAATACAATCCCTATAAAATTCCAGGTGCCTTTTTTGCTGAAATTGACAAGATAATTTTACAATTCATATGGAAATGCAAGGGACCTAGAATAGCCAAAATGATCTTGAAAAAGAAGAGTCAAATTGGAGGACTGACACTTGCCCATTTCAAACTTAAAGCTATAGAATCAAGAAAGTGTGGTACTAGGATAAAGATAGACATATGGACTAATGAAATAGAACTAAGAGTCCAGAAATAAACCCTGCTATTTATGGTCAATTGATTTTTTGACAAAGGTGCCAAGACAATTCAATGGGGGAAAGAATAGTCTTTTCAACAAATGGTACTTGGGACAACTAGATACTCACGTGTGAAAGACTGCTTTCTCACACCACACACAAAAATGAACTCAAATTGATTCTAGACCTAAATGTTAGAAATAAAACTGCAATACTCTTAGGAAAAAAATATAGAGGTAAAGTTTCATGACCTTAGATTAGAATAAACATAAATAGATACGACAGCAAAAGCACAAGCAACAAAAGAAATAAAGACAAAATGGACTTCATCAAAATTTTAAAAACTTTTATTCTAAGAATATGACCAAGAAAGTGAAAAGACAATTTAGAGAATAGGAGAAAATATTAGCAAATTATAATTGTATCTAAACATATGAATATATATATATCTGATATATATATCTGATAACTATATAATCTGATAGTTATATATCTGATAACTATATAATCTGATAACTATCTCTGATATCATGATATCAATTCTGAATAAAGAATTAATTTTTAATTCTTAGCCTATGAGATCCTATACTTTTCA
>NW_012115378.1:2098886-2099435 GCF_000951035.1 Colobus angolensis palliatus
TATAAATATATATATCTAAATTGTATCTAATATATCTGATAACCTGTATCTAAAATATATAAAGAACACTTACAATTCAGTAATCAAAAGGCAAAGGATCAGAATAGACATTTCTCCAAAGAAGACATACAAATGGCCAATAAGCAAATAAAGAGACGCTCAACCTTATTAGCCTCAAGGAAATGCAAATCAAAGCCACAGTGTGATGCTACTTCACACTCACTAGGATGGCTAGAATTTAAAAAAAAGAGAGAGACAGGTTATAATAAGTGTTGTATGGATGCGGAGGAATTAGAGACTTCATACCCTGTTGGTGAGAATGTAAGCAGTACAGCTACTCTGGAAAAGTCTGGCAGTTTCTCAGAAAGATAAATATATAGTTACAATATGACCCAGCAATTCTACTTCAAGCTATATACCCAAGAGAAATGAAAAAGCAACTCCACATAAAAACTTGCAAACAAGGCCAGGCGCGGTGGCTCAAGCCTGTAATCCCAGCACTTTGGGAGGCCGAGACGGGCGGATCACAAGGTCAGGAGATCGAGACCA
>NW_012115378.1:2107295-2129830 GCF_000951035.1 Colobus angolensis palliatus
ATAAAAACTTGCAAACAAATGTTTATAGCTATGTTATTAGTAATAGCCAAAAAGTAGAAACAACCCTGGCGTCCATCAACTTATGAATGTCTCAATCAAATGTAGTATATCCATACAGTAGAATACTATTTGACTATAGAAAGAAATGAAGTACAGATACATGCTACATAACACAGATGTACCTTGAAAATATCATGGTAAGTGAAAGGAAACTAGTCACAAAGACTACATATGGTATTATTCCATTTATATGAAATGTCTGGAATAGGCAAATCCATGCAGAAAGAAAGATTAGTAGTCCTTTAGGGCTGGAGGGTTGGGGGAAAATGGGGGGTAATTGCTAGAGGATACAGGATTGCCCTTTGCTGTGATAAAATGTTCTAAAACTAATTGCGGTGATGTTTTCACAACTCTGTGAATATACCAAAAACTATTTAAATTGCCCACTTTAAGTGGGTGAATTGTATGGTACAATAGAGCTGTTGTATTAGGAAAAGAAATATATTGGTGAAAACATCAGGAGTTGGAGATTTTTTTAACGCTGTTTTAAATCACAAAATCAATTTTTAAAATTGTTAAAGGACTGTTTGAATTATCTGTTTCATCTTGAGTGAGATCGATTGTTTGTGATTTCTGGGGATTTAGTCCATTTCATGTAATTTGTCAATTTTACTTGCATAGAGATGTTATTATATTTTTAATATCTGTGAAGTCTGTAGTTATGTTCCCCTGTTCATTCCTGATATGGTCATTTCCTTCTTTCTTTTTCTTTCTTTTTGTTTTTGAAATGAGGTCTTGCTCTTTCACCCAGGCTGGAGTACAGTGGTGAGAACTCAGCTCACTGCAACCTCCGCCTCCCAGGTTCAAGTGATTCTCCTACTTCAGCCTCCTAAGTAGCTGGGATAACAGGCATGAACCACCACGCCTGGCTAATTTTTGTATTTTTAGTAGAGACAGAGTTTTACCATGTTGGCTAGGCTGGTCTCAAACTCCTGACTTCAGGTGATCTGCCTGCCTTGGCCTCCCAAAATGCTGGGATTACAGGCATGGGCAACTACATCCAGCCCAGATTTTGGTGATTTCTGTCTTCTGTCTTTTTAAGTTTGTCAGTTTGAGTAGTGTTACATCAATTTTATTGATCCTCCGAAGAACCATCTCTTGGTTTCATTGATTCTATTGCTTTTCTATTTTCAATTTCCTTAATACACTGCTCTTTATTCTTTCCTTCCTCCTGTTCACTTTGGGTTTATTTTGCTCTTTTCCTCCCTAGTCTCTCACGGTAGAAGCTTAAACAATTGTTTTGACACATTTCTTGTTTTGTAATACAATAATTTAATGCAGCAAATTCCCCTCCCACTTTAGCTACAGACCACCAAATTTTGATATGTTACAGTTATTTTCTTTCAATTCAATATATTTTCTTTTTTTTTTTTTTTTTTTTGGAGACGGAGTCTAGCTCTGTCGCCCAGGCTGGAGTGCAGTGGCGCGATCTCGGCTCACTGCAAGCTCCGCCTCCCAGGTTTACGCCATTCTCCTGCCTCAGCCTCCCGAGTAGCTGGGACTACAGGCGCCCGCCATCTCGCCCGGCTAGTTTTTGTATTTTTTTAGTAGAGACGGGGTTTCACCGTGTAGCTCAGGATGGTCTCGATCTCCTGACCTCGTGATCCGCCCGTCTCGGCCTCCCAAAGTGCTGGGATTACAGGCTTGAGCCACTGCGCCCGGCAAATATATTTTCTAATTTCCCTTTTTCAAGTGTGTAGTTTGCTTTCCTATTGTTTAGAAATTTTTCTGTTATCCTTCTCTTATTGATTTCTACTTTAATTCCATTATAGTCAGAAAACATACTTTGTATGATTTTAATCCTTTTAAATTTAAGGTTTGATATGTGATTCACAATATCACCTATCTTGGTAAATGTTCCGTGTGCATTTGAAAAGAATGTGGAGTCTGCTGTTGTAGTGTGTAGTGTTCTATAAATATGACTTAATTCAAGTTAGTTGATAGTGTTCCATTCTATCCTTGCCACTATTTCTATATATTATGTAGAAAGGAGTGTTGCAGTCTCCAAGTATTATTGTCAGCATGTCTACTCTTTTTATATTCTGACCATTTTTGTTTTCTGTATTTCGAAGCTCTATTCTCAAGTGCTTATACATTTAGAATTGTTATGCTTTCCTGGTGAACTGATTTTTCTTTTTTTAAAAAAATGTATTAAGGTAAAATATACATGTATAATTCACCATCTTTACCATTTTAAGTGTAAAATTCAATGGTGATAAATACATTTACATTATTTTCCCCCTTCATTCCCCTTTCCCCTTTCCCCTCTCCCCTCCCCAGCCTCTGGTAACCACCCATCTACTCTTCATCTCCATGAGATCCGCTTCTTTAGCTCCCACAAGTGAGAACATGCAGTGTTTACCTTTGTGCTTTGCTTATTTTACTTAACATAATGGCCTCCAGTTCCATCCATGTTGTTGCAAATGGCAAGATTTCACTCTTTTTATGGATGAATAATATTCCATTGTGTATATGTACATATTCTTTATCCATTTATCCATTAGTGGGCACTTAGGTTGATTCCATACTCTGGATATTGTAAGTAGTGCTACAATAAACATTAGAAGGCAGACATCTCTTTGATACATTGATCTTCTTTATTTTGGATATATACCCTACAGTGGAATTGCTGAATCATGTAATGGTTCTATTTTTGGTTTTTTGAGGAACCTCTATACTGATCTCCATGGTGGCTGCGCTAGTTTACATTCCCACCAACAGTGTACAAGGGTTCCCCTTTCTCCACATCCTTGTCAACATCTGTTATTGCCTGCCTTTTTGGTACAAGCTATTTTAACCAAGGTGAGATGGTATCTCCTTGTGGTTTTGATTTGCATTTTCCTGATGATTAGTGATGTTGAACACTTTTTCATGTACTTGTTGGCCATTTGTATACCTTCTTTTGAGAAATGTCTGTTTGGATCTTTTACTGATTTTTATTTATTTTTAAAATTTTTAAAATTTATTTTTTTATTATACTTTAAGTTCTAGGGTACATGTGCACAACGTGCAGGTTTGTTACATATGTATACATGTGCCATGTTGGTGTGCTGCACCCATTAACTCATCATTTACATTAGGTATATCTCCTAATGCTATCTCTCCCCTTTCTCCCCTCCCCACAATAGGACCCAGTGTGTGATGTTCCCCTTCCTGTGTCCAAGTGATCTCATTGTTCAGTTCCCACGTATGAGTGAGAACATGTGGTGTTTGGTTTTCTGTTCTTGCGATAGTTTGCTGAGAATGATGGTTTCCAGCTGCATCCATGTCCCTACAAAGCACACAAACGCATCCTTTTTGATGGCTGCATAGTATTCCATGGTGTATATGTGCCACGTTTTCTTAATCCAGTCTGTCACTGATGGACATTTGGGTTGATTTCAAGTCTTTGCTACTGTGAATAGTGCCACAATAAACATACGTGTGCGTGTGTCTTTATAGCAGCATGACTTATAATCCTTTGGGTATATCCCCAGTAATGGGATGGCTGGGTCAAATGGTATTTCTAGTTCTAGATCCTTGAGGAATCACCACACTGTTTTCCACAATGGTTGAACTAGTTTACAGTCCTACCAACAGTGTAAAAGTCTTCCTATTTCTCCACATCCTCTCCATATTTTTAAATTTTTAATACTTTTTACTCTTTTAAAACTTTTTTTTAAACTGACACAGGGTCTTGTTCTTTCCACCCAGGCTGGCGTGCAGTGGCATCATCACTACTCACTGCAGCCTCAACCTCCTGGGCTCAAATGATCCACTCCAGCTTCCCGAGTAGCTGGGACTACAGGTGACTGCCACCACGCCCAGCTTTTATTATTATTATTTTTTTTAGAGATAGGGTCTTACTATGTTGCCCAAGTTGATCTTAAACTCCTGGGCTTAAGCTATCCTCTCACCTTGGCCTCCCAAAATGCTGGGATTATATAGGTGTAAGCCACAGTGCCCAGCCACCCATTTTAAAATCAGATTATTTGTTTTCTGCTATTGGGTTGTTTGAACTCTCTATATATTTTGATTATTACTCTCTTTGCAGATGGACAGTTTGCAAATATTTTTTCCCATTTTGTAGGTTGTCTGTTCACCTTGTTTCATTTGCTGTGCAGAAGCTTTTTAATTTGATGTAATCCCCATTGTCTATTTTTGCTTTGGTTGCCTGGAGCTTTTCTTCAATGTTTTCTTCTAGTAGTTTCATAGTTTCAGGTTTTAGTCCTTTTAAATCTTTAATCTTTTTTGACTTTATTTTTGTGTATAGTGAGAGATAGGGATCTGGTTTCATTCTTCTGCATTTAGTTATTCAATTTTCTCAGCATCATTTATTGAAAAGACTGTCCTTTACCTATTGCATATTCTTGGCTCTTTTGTTAAGATGAGTTGGTTATAAAGGTGTGGATTTATACCTGGGTTCTCTATTATGTTCTATTGTTCTACGTGTCTGTTTTTATGCCAGTACCAGTGAATTAACTTTTCTACAAATATGTAATATCCCTTTTTAACCCTGGTAGTTTTCTTTGCTCTGAAGTCTACTTTGATATTAACATAGTAGTTTTGTTTCCACTGGGGTCTTCAATGTGCAGTTTTTTTTCATAGTTTTTCTTTTTAACCTACCTATACTATAATCCTTGAAGAGAGTTTCTTGTAGATAGCATGTACTTGAGTCATTTTTATAAAATTCATTCTGTCAATCTCTTTTAATTGGTGTGTTTATGTCATTTGCATGTAATGTAATTATTGATATGTTTGAATTCGGGCCTTCTAATTATTATTTGTTTTCTGCTTTTTCCTGCAATTTTAATTTCCCCTTTTTTCTTTGTTTAGTTCACTTAAACTTCTTTTTTAGTATTCTAGTTTAAGTTATCTAGTGTGTGTATGTGTGTGTGTGTGTGTGTGTTTCTTTTTTTGAGATGGAGTCTCTCTCTGTTACCCAGGCTGGAGTGCAGTGGTACAATCTCGGCTCACTGCAACCTCTGCCTCCCAGGTTCAAGCAGTTCTCCCACCTCAGCCTCCCAAGTAGCTGGGACTACAGGCATGCACCACCATGCCTGGATAATTTTTGTATTTTTAGTAGAAATGGGGTTTCACCATGTTGGCCAGGCTGGTCTCGAACTCATGACCTCAAGCGATCCACCCTCCTCAGTCTCCCAAAGTGTTGGGATTACAGGTGTGAGCCACCACTCCCAGCCTCTAGTGGGTTTTTGACATTAACTCTTGGTATAATTTTTCAGAATTCTGAGGATTACAATATACATATTTGACTTTTTGTAGTCTATTTAGAATCAGTATTTCACCATTTCAAGCAGAATATTGGAATCTTACCACCAAATGGATCACCTTACCTTCCTCCTCTTTTTGTTGTAATTGTCTCATGTATTACAGCTACATATTTTGAAACTTCTTTAAATGGTGTTAAAATTTTTGCTTTTAATTATCTTACATATTTTAAAGAACTCAAGAAGAGAAGAATAACCTATTATACTTATCCAGATATTTGCCATTTCTGTTCTTGTTCATTTCTAATGTTCCACATTTTCTTCTGGTATCATTTTTTTCTTCCCCTCTTACCTACCTAAACAATACCTGGCGGTCTAGCAGAGACAAAGAATCACAGCAAGAGAAACAGAAATCAATTTGATTAAAGATTTAATGGCTGCAAGACTACTCAGAGGTAGTTCCTAATATAACAGCGCCACCTGCTGGAAGAGAATCCAAATACACTATTTTTGTTCTGAGGCAGCTGTGACCAAGCTCTTGGTGGAACTGAGTGCCTGACGCGAGGATGCTTTGTGACTCTTTGGTCTGCCATCCCCATTTTAGGGTGTATGAACTCACTCAATGACTAAAAATGTGAGACGAACCTAAGAGATCTCTCCGTTTAAAAGGAAATGGAGTATTCAAGAGCCAGTTGGCCTCTCCTTAGCAGCATCTTGGCAGCAATCCCTTTAGGGGAAACATTATCACCCACCATGCCCCCTAAAGCAAAGCTGCTGTAGGTGTTCAGCCTCAGCACCATCTCCATAAAACAGTAAGTGAACATGATCACTCTGCTCAGGGGGCAGAGCTCACTGCAGTCCTAATGTCCTCATCAATGCTCCCCGCAAAGAAACTTGCTACATGTCAACTAACTCTTAGCTGGCACCAATGGCCTGGCTGTCTGCCCTGCTGCTGGAAAGACTCTAGACTGGAAAGTTACAGACATCCCTCTTTGGAGTAGCAAACTGTGGAAACAAATCGAGGCTGTTGACGGGCAGCTGGTGTCACAGATGCAGAAGCCCTTGGTAAGGATTCTCTGATGAGACTGGCTGGAATCAAACTGCTTGATAGATCCCTACCTGAATCCACACCCAGGTTTTGAGGTGCCTTAAGCCCAGGCAGGGGAATCCCAGAGGAGCAAGAGTGGTAAAGTCACTGCTAGTGCTGAGATACTTAAGGCTTTTGGTTTTCTTCCAAATGCATCTGCTGCTATTTACTTTTCCGAATCTTCAGATGGCTGCTCCACACATGCAGGGTTACAGCTGCATTCGGTGAGATAGACAAGTCAGGATGTGCTTGTTCTATCTCATCCAGAACTGGAACCAAGGGGAGGATTTTAGCAGGTGGAGAGGAGGTGAAAGGGCATTTCCAGGAGAACTGCAGCACCAGGCAAACCACAAAGCTGAGAACACAGGACAGGCTCTGGGGGCAAGAAGAGTTCATCTGGTTGGCTCCTGAGTGCTCAAGGAGAGCAGCAGGTGAGAAATCTGACAGAAGGGCTTGGCCTTAGCGTGGGGCCCCAGGAGAGGAGTGTGGGCTTTGCTGGGCAGTGTCCCCGGGAGTCCCAGAGGGGATCCAAGCTGAGCAGTAGCTATGGCAGAGCTGTACTGCAGGGCCCTGCATGTTGTCCCTCCAGCTGGAACGCTCTTTCTTCTGCTCTTCCCCCAGCCAACTCTTTGTCATCCTTCAGGTTTCAGGGTAAGTCTCTTTCCTCAGGGAAGCCTGCCTGACCACCCACCACCTGCTCAGCTCAGACCATGGCTCCCATAGAATACTAGATTTTTCCTTCCTGGTCCTTATCATGTTGTCAATTATTTACGTAGTCATTTTCAATGATTTATTTCACATCCATTTTCCCTGCCAGCCTGTGAGGATGTTTCTTGTTTATTGCTAAGGGCATTTGATCAGCAAACTTGCAGGGAGAATGTGCTCGCTGTCCACCAGGGCATTAGGTGCCAACATTCCCGAGGACGAAGTATGTGACCTTCCCCTATGTTGTTAGCTTGTTGCCTGCACAGACCCTGCAGCCCAGTGTTACTGGTCTAGCTGACAGGGGTTGTGTGTGGAGTGGAAGGAGAAGGGGCAGGTGGCAGAAAGACTGGGTCAGAATCCACTATAATAGGCAAAGGAGTTCCCGGCCATGCTGTAACCAGTGCCTGAGGGGGTGAGGCTCCACTCAAGAGTGAAGCAAACACCACCCAGACCTCTCTGAGATCCTGGATATTGGGGAGCCCCAACACAGGACCTTCTGACATTCGCCCACATCCTGCAGGCTGCAGCGAGCCAGGCTGCCCAGTGCTCCTCTGGCAACTCAGAGGTACCATCACACTGGTGGGAGGAAGGGAACTGAGTGCCTCTTGAGCCGGGACAGAGCTGCGGCTTCAAGTCACTATTTCCAACACTATTAGCACATGTGGTGAGGGCCTCGGGGGTGCAAGGCTCACTCTGGGGTCACCGACTTGGGGACATGGCAGGCCCAGGACAGGGACTCCAGGTCTGTCTGCTTTGAAGCCCCGCGGAACTCCAGCAGGCCCCGTGCCCCTCAGGAACCACCTTGGGGAGGGGGAATCCGAATTCAGGGGCCACCTCAGGCAGCTCCTTCATCATCCTCTCTCTTCCACACCTGGAGCTCGTTTATGCCAAGGCCTTGGAAGAAGATAATCCAGGAGGAGGACACAGCGTGCAAACCACCCGGCTGCATCCGACGCAGCCTCCTCCTGCCGCTTCACCTGTGTTGCACCCGCCTGCAATTCTAGTCGGTTCTGTTTGGTTTTTGCTTGATAGGCCTTCAATGTCTGGCAATGTCTGTCAGTAATCACAGCCCACAATTCCCTAGCAAATGTATTTTTCGTCCCTAGGAATGAATTATTTCACAGACTTCAAGAACAGTAAATTGCTTATTCCTAGTGGGTTCTAAGGCATTCAGAGATGGGTTACACAAAGCCATGCTGATCCTCACTGTGGGAACCCTAGGTTCTTTCCAAGCATCCCCGTCCTCTCCCACTCATCAGGAGCTATGGGCCTCCGTCAGAGTGTGGCCCCCAGCTGGCCAGGCCACAGACTGACCAAATCCTGTTGGATCATTTCAGCTGGAGATTCTTCAATGGAGGGGAAAATGTGTGATTTAATGGAAAACTATGAATTGCTTAGATCACACCCTTTGGGGGTGTCTCACTGTGTGCTGTTTTACAACTCTGTAAGTTGTAAATGACTGACAGCAAACAAAATAAATCTTGCCTATGGACATGCACATAAATTCTCTCTGGTGAAGGGATGACCCTGCCAATGTGGAGAAACCAGTATGGGATCCACTTGTAAGTTCATTTTAATATTCCTGATGTATAAATGTGCCTATTCTTCGGATTCTCCTTTGAACATGTTGAAACATCCTGTAGGTTTCTGCCAGACAAGGTGTCAGAGCCCTGGCAGCGGTGAGTGATTGGCTCACACATGGTAAAACAATGTACTGACAGCAGAATAGGTTTGAAGAGGAAAATTTTATTAAACAGAAAGAGCACTGCAGCAGAGTACAGCGGCGGTACTTCAGCAAAACAGGACTGAGCATGCCAAGGTGGATTTTCCTGAGGGATATTTATGGACCTTAAAGCAGGAACCTAAGGGTAATTTGGACCATATTAGCCACGTAGGTAATTTGGTGCCTTGATGTCGGCAAGCGTTGCACAATGAGTTTCGACATACATACATTCCGGAGATGCATTAGAAATCCTAGTTACTTATACATTTTTTAGAAAGAAGCCTGGTGTCAGATGCTGGCTTTAGAAAATAGGAAAGTCTAATTACTTGTGAGTTCCTTAAAGAGTTTTGCCTCCAGATGGTCTGCTTTATGGACACCAGGTGACCTTTGCTATTCTCGCTTTCCTCACTAATAATAAGCTGAATAAAGTCTTTAACAATGTTGGTTTTATAACTGCCTTAGAATCGTTATTTTACTTTTTGTTGAAAAATATCATTTAACACAAACTTAAGCAACCCCAGGGTTTCTGATGCATTGAGTCCGGGGTGGAGCCCAATAACATGATGTTTAACAAGCCTGTGGCTCAGGCTTTGAGGACTCTGTGTCATCTGAGGGTGTTCTTGAGGGTGGCAAGGGCTCTGCTGTGAGAGGACATTGTTCTGGGTTAATGGGGTGTCTAAGCCCCTGGAACCCACAGAGTGTCTCCCAGATGCTGAAAGAAACTCTGTTCTGCAGCCAATGGAGGGGGTGGGGATGGGAGGATTGGGATCACAGAGCCAATGTTCCTTCCCCAGTGCCCAGTGTACAAGTTGGTCCAGGCTGTGTGCTTTCAACCCATGCAACTACTGCTGATGCCCTTAAAGCTGGGCCTTTCTGAGGTGGACATGAAGCCCAGGAAGGGTAGGTGAGGTAGGGCTGCAGCCTCATCACTTCCCCTGGACACCCTCACTCTTAGCACAGTGTGCAGCTCCAGACAGCCTTCCCTTGAGCAAAGGGACATGTCACGTCACAGACTGGTTTTCGTGACTCTGCAGGACCTGGGACCCTGGGAATGACAGAGAGGTGTCGCTGGGGTACTCTAATCCTGAAATTGCCTTTGCAAAAATTTTAACAGTGAGAAAATTATGGCAGTGAAAGAGATGTGATCTAACCAACTTCCATCTTGCCTTTAACCTTCAAACAGCCCTGAGCCATTTCTAGGCATAGGCCAAGTTAACTTTGGGAGACATTTATAGTTTAAATGATAATAGCCCTTCCCCAGAACTAAACCTAAAGCTAATGAAAGGCCACCAGGTTAGGAGGATGTGAGGAGCCTGAATTCCTCTAAGGTGTAAGCCACTGCAGCTATTATTCCAGAGGTCACAAGATTTGCAACCCCCCAATTACTCCCGCAGATAACATTACTATTGTAGAACCCAAGACTGGCTTTTTGATTTGTCTTTTCAGGTTTTTGCATCTCTGACCCCCACTGACTCCCACCAGCTGGTCCTGTGGCCCCACCCAGAAATGGTCTTCCTGGCCCACCAAACTATTTTTTAAAAACCCTAGCCTCGGAGTTTTCAAGGAGATCTATTTGATTAATAACTCCATGTCCCATGTGGTGTGGACAACCTTGTGTCTATTAAACTCTTTCTTTATTGCAATGTCATGGTCTCAGTGAATGGGTTTTTTTTTCTGTGCAGTGGGAAGGAAGAACCCACTGGGTGGTTACAATTCCACCAGCTGCTTTCGCCACCGGACCAGAGGCCAGGGTGGCCGTAGCAATGCCCTGTCTTAGGTAGGGCTAAACCAGCCCTTGCATGCTGCCAGGAGGCTGGAGTCTTTTTGATTTTTCATAGCCAGACTGTCCATCATCTTGGGCCCCCTCTGAGGAAACTCCTAGTCCCACGAACTGAGATTTTGATACAGGAGCTAGAAAGAAATGATTTAGGCAGATAGTAAGGGCAACAGAGTCCTCAGCAAGGCTTCCCTTTTAACAAAAAGCAGCCCTAAAATAATTTCTTTTCTTTTTTCTTTTTTTTTTTTTTGAGACGGAGTCTCACTTTGTTGCGTAGGCTGGAGTGCAGTGGTACAATGTTGGCTCACTGCAACCTCCGCCTCCCAGGTTCAAGTGATTCTCTTGCCTCAGCCTCCTGAGTAGCTGAGATTACAGGTGTGCACCACCACGCCCAGCTGATTTTTGTATTTTTAGTAGAGACAGAGTTTTGCCATGTCGGCCAGGCTGGTTTCGAACTCCTGACCTCAAAGAATCCACCCACCTCAGCCTCCCAAAGTGCTGGGATTACAGGAGTGAGCCACCATGCCTGGCCAATAATTTCTTTTCTAACAAAAAGCAGCTGGAAAAATTGAGCTGCAGACAATTAAGTATGCAGTAGTGAATGCCGGCAGCTGTGCCAATAGAAAAGGGCTACCTGGAAGTCAGCTATGTTCAACATAGAGGTGCCATCTTCCCTTTTGTTTGTCACCACGTGTACAGTAAAGAAGCAGGCAACAGGGCACCAGATGCAGAGACCCATCTGCATAACAAAAGATTGGGGAAGGGTGACCAGATTTTTGCATGCTATGCAAATAGAACACTTGGTCTGATCAATCTTTCATGACCTATGTTAATCAGACACCACCTCCTCAAGCTCATCTATAAAACCTGCTGCATTCCACCATGGAACTAGCAGCCCATTTCTCCAGGACCCCTCTCTCTGCAGCAGAGAGAGCTCTCCTCTTTTTTTCACCTGTTACACTTCCACTCTGAACTTCACTCCTTCTGTGTCCGCTTCACACTGCCCCTTTGTCTTTATTTCTGCTGGGATTTAGGGGCAGAAGCCTTATGTGACCCATCATAATGTTACAGTGGGTAGACAGGAATGAGTAGGGCAGGAGAGGGCTCTTCCCCCACCCACTAGGAATGTCAGGTGATAATTCAGCAATTATCACATTGCCTCTCTAAAAGTGATAAATTGGCAGCTGGCGCCAGGGAGGGGGCCATTTCCTGATGGTCCACACCTGTTGCACTGAAATATTCATTGAATGCAGACGCTGGGGAGAAGCAACTTCCTGGGCGTGCGCATTAAGAGACAAAATGGCAGCCTATGACCTTCCAGGAGCACTCCACCAGAAAAGGGAAGAAAGCCTCAGACAGGTACGTGTACAACTTCCTAAACACACTATGCATGCTCACCTCTCAAGCATAAAGGGGACACTGCACATGTGGGCAACCCCTGCTAAGGGAAGAATCATGGGAAAGGGGCCAGCCTATAAAGTCCTAGGAACAAGGTTAAACACCGCACTTGTTCTTAGAGTCACCAGCTTGAGACTCTTCCAAGCATACTTCCCTTTCTTTCCTGCTGTAAAGCTTTTTAGTAAACTTCCACTCCTGCTCCGAAACTTGCCTGTCTTTCTGCCTTATACCCCTTAGTCAAATTCTTTCTTCTGAGGAGGCAAGAATTGAAGTTGCTGCAGACGTGTGTGGATTCACTGCCGGTAACTCAGATGCTTTCCACCACTAACGATACGGGTCACTGCCAACCCTCCTATAGCAAAAGCCAGGTTAACAAGAAAAAAAATAAGAAATTTATGTAATCAAATTCTTATGTGACATGGGAGCTTTCGGAAATGACCCAAACACCCAGGGAAAACTGTCTGTTTTTATGCTTAGGTTTGATAAGAGTGGACAGCTGTGTGAAATGTGGTTGGACAAAGGGTATGATCTAATGGTAATGTCAGAGGTGTTGGAACCAGAGTGACTCCATCTTAAATAGGGGCTAGGTAAAATAAGGCTGAGACCTGCTGGGCCACATTCCCAGGAGGTCAGGCCTTCTTAGTCACAGGATGAGAATAACCCATCCCTTGTTTAGCATATAATCAAGAAATAACTATAAAAATAGTCAAGCAGCCCATGCCACTGCTCTGCCTATGGAGTAGCCGTTCTTTTGTCTCTTTACTTCTCATAAACTTGCTTTCACTTTATGGATTTGCCCCAAACTCTGTCTTGCCTGAGATCCAAGAACCTTCTTTTGGGGTCTGGATTGGGACCCCTTTCTGGTAACAATAATAGGCAGAGTGGGGAAACCCATAGGCCTGTGTGTTCAGATTATTAGCCTCTCTGTGCAGCCTTTTTTGAGAAATAAAAATAAAACTCTAAGCCTCCAAATGACTGAACAGGCCCTCTCTGGGCCAACGGGACTCAAGAGAATCCATGAAAGCTGATTTCATGACAATGGCAGGATGGGAAGTCAGACTCGCCTCAATGTTTTACCCCCTTCCTTGCTAACTACCATTAAGCTTTCTTTTCTAAGGAGTAAACAGAAACCAGCCCTTTCAAAAGGCTCCACATTGATAATGTTGATTACTAGCTGATCTTCCCAGGTACAGAACAAAAGTAAAATGAGATTGATCATCCCTTCATCCCTCCCTGAGACATAGGCTTCCTCTATTCCCATTTTCTTCCAATGTTCACTTCATCTTACGTAAAATGTAGATTTACTGGGCACATACACAAGTATGTAATCATTCAGCTCACTGCCACCTGCCCCCACACTTTTTAAGGAAAATGTATAAATACAAAACCACCTGAGAGCGTCTTTGGAAGAAAGAGCCACAGATGCATTTGTGACTCGAGTTTTTCACAGGTGCATGCCTCAAGCTGGCTCCATAAACTTCAATGATCTGAGACCTATGCTTCAATCACTCATTTGGGCTCCCAGGTATAGGGCAGGACTATTTTGGAATGAGGGGACAGGAGAAGGGAGAGAATGACTTTTCTAGATTTTATGGCTTGCTTTGGGGGAAAGGGGTTGTAGTTTCTAGGATCCATCCTGGGGAAGCTGAATTCTGGTTCCTATGACTTGCTTCAGGGAAGAAGAGGAGAAGGAGATGGGAGGGCAGGAGAAGATCAGAAAGAACTTGCTACTGTGACCGTCCAGTTTCCTTTAGTTCAAAGTCCTCAGCATGCCAAAGCCCCATGCTTCAGGGTATTGTTTTCTGAGCCCCAACAGGGTCAAGTGCATCTTCCTGGCCCATCCATTCTGTTATCTGTGGTCAGCTTGGCTTTGGCCACCTGAATCTGCAGATTCCAACATCCTGCAGGTCTTCCTGGATCTGCCCATATCCTGTTGACTGCTGGGGCTAGGTGGGCAAAGCCAGGTTGTCCCAAGCCACAGGAGCCCTGCCCAAGCTGGCACATCACCCTGGGACTGGTGGTGAGCCTCAGTGCTGGGCTGGCTTTTAAAATGTGTGGTCGGTGTGAGCAGTGGCTTGTTTCACCTCTGTGCCTGTCAGACTCGGAGGAAATCACAGCCTAATACGCTCCACTCACCCCTGTACCTGCACTCTCCTCGGTACAAGCAGAGGTAGAAAGCCCAGCCTCACCCTGCTGCCTGGCACACAGAAAGTGCTTGGTAAATATTTGCTGAACAAACGAATGAGGAAGTCCCCAGCCTGCCATCTGACAGAGGCCACCTAGAGCCCTCTGCCTGTCAGGGCAGGGGACTGCCTTTGGGATCTTTTATGGCTACATCCTTTATTTAACTGAGGAGCAGACTGAAGCCTGGGCGGCAGGTGATTGACAGAAGGTGTCATAGCACGTTAAGGACAGTGCCTGGCCAGATGGGGCCTCTGGTCCCCTCTACCGACGCAAGTGAGGCCCCCAAAGGCCCAGGCTCATTCTTTACCCCAGACTTGAGCTGGGCGTGGGGACTGGGGGGTCGTGGATGGTCACCCCACCCTGTCCTCCATCCCTTTCCTGTTCCCTCCCCCCTCCCCTCATTTCTTTCCTGCTTCATTCTCCACCTCAAACCAAGCACCACACCCCCACCACCACCCCTACATCCCATGGGCCTTTCTTGTTTACCACAAAGGGAGGGGCTGGCCCACCCACCAGCCGTAACAACCTGTGGGCACAGCTTTGCAGGGCCCCACTCGGTTCTCCCAAAGCCCAAGTTTTAGCAAAATGTTGTTTATAACCCCCGAGGCTCAGATTCTAGCTCTGCCTCCACATGTGAGCTGTGTGACCTTGGCCAAGTCCCTCTGCCAATCTGTCATCTCCATCCCTGCATTCGGGCTGGGGAGGCCCAGGGGAGACCCATGTATGAAGGCTGGGGGAACCTCAGGTTCTTTATAAGTTATTGTAAGGATCGTTAGCAACAGCAGAAGCACGTGCAGATCCCCATGCCCCCACAGCGGCAGACTGGACTTCTCAGAGGCACCTTGTGACTTGCAGCGTTTTTGGTTCCCCCAGGAGAGCCAGGCTGGGAATCTCCCAGTGCATTTCTCAGCCCATTTTTCTCTCTTGAAGCTGGAGCTGGGGCTGAGGCTTTGGGGGCCTGGACTCCCAAGGGAAGGGTGTTATACTCTGGTGCAGATGGCGAGGGAGCCCAGTGCTGGCCCTTCTCACCTTATGGGGTCTGTTGCATACTTCACAGATGCTTTGGGTCAGGGACTACCCAGCCCACCAGCCCTGCTGACACACGGCACAGGGTCCTGGAGTTGAGGGCACATCCTCCCTGCATGGCAGGGCAGGGCCGGGCAGGGTAAGGCAGGTGTGGACCTGATAGCCAAGGAGCCAGGACACTGGTGCAGACACGGGACATGTCCCCGCCTGTGTCTTCTCCACATACTGTTTCCTAGGCCCTGGCATGTCCTCTCCTGAACAGAGGAGGAGGAGAAAATTGGAGCATGGCAAGTTCATCTAATTTGCCCAGGCCGCAGTGCAGTGAGCAGGGAGATGAAGATTTGAACCAGGCCTGTTGCTCCAAGGACTGGGCCTTTTCTGGTATGGAAGGGGCTGCCTTTACACAGGCAGCTTTCTTGGCTGGGAAGATGTTTGTTTTAGACATCTGGTCCTGTTGCCCCAACCCTGCTCTGGGACACCTCATAGCAACAGTCTTGTGACTTGGGACAAAGTACTAACTCGTCTGGGACCTCAATTTTCCTTGTAAAGGGAGGTGATGGAAATAATAACTGCTTCTCAGAGTTTTTATGATAACAATTCCTTGTTATTCTTAGTAACAGCAGTATTGACATCAAAGCTGACATCCACCAAGTGTGTTTACTTATATTAAAGCAGGCAATGTGGGAGGCAGAATAATGACCCCTCAAAGACGTCCACATCATAACCTATGAATATGTTAGGTGACATAGCAAAGGGATTACATTTGTTGCAGGTGAAAGTGAGGTTACTAATCAGCTGGCATTACGAATGGAGAGATTATCCTGTATCATCCAGCTGGGGCCATTATACTCACAAGGGTCCTTAAAGTGGAAGAGAGAGAGGCAGAAGAGGAGATCAGAGTGATGCAAGGTGAGACCTCAACCCGCTCTTGCTGGCTTTGAAGACAATGAAGAAGGTCATGAGCCAAGGAATGCAGGCAACCTCCAGAAGCTGGAAAGGGAAAAGGCAAGTTTTCCCCTTGAACCTACAGAGAGGAATGGCTTCCTCTTACTTTTAGCCCGTGTCAGACTCCTAGCCTCAAGAACTGCAGGATAATATATTTGTGGTGTTTTAAGCCACCAAGCTTTTGGTAACCTGTTACAGCAGCCATAGAAAACCAACATGGAAGGTAATGGTGAAGGCCCTTTGTAAACAATCATGATGATAAGGTGTGCTACAGAGCTCATAAAACGAGACTCCGTGATACATGTACACAGCAACTGTAAGATATGTCCCAACCTCGGGAACGTTAAAATACTTAAAAATGTTAAGTAAAAAGGGAGACTCATGATTCCAGACAAGATGAAATAAACATACCTCTCCCTGTTTGTCCTGCTAAGTACAACTAAAAACTGTGGGCATTATATATGAAACAAAATAAAAAGATGTTAAAAGGTGGTGAGAAGAAGGCAGACCAGGGAGGGACTCAGGATCTTATGAGCAATAGGATTGTGAATTCCCTGAGGGTATGTGTGTGTGTGTTGTTGTGTTTTGTCTTATATACCTGCAGTGGATGCTAGAGAAGCCTGCAGCCTGGAGACACCAATGAATACGGACAGAAGAAGCTCCAAGAGTGGCTCACTCCCGGTATTAGTTCATTCTCATTCTGCTATAAGGACATGCTTGAGACTCAGTAATTTATAAAGGAAAGAGGTTTAATTGACTCAGAGTTCTGCAGGGCTAGGGAGGCCTCAGGAAACTTACAATCATGGCAGAAGGGAAAGCAAACATGTCCTTCTTCACATGGTAGCAGGAAGGAGAAGAATGAGAGCCGAGCAAAGGGGGAGACCCCTTATAAAACCATCAGATCTCGTGAGAACTTACTCATCATCCTGCCAATAGCATGGGGGGAACCACACTCATGATTCAATTACCTCCCACTTGGTACCTCCCACAACATGTGGGGATTACGGGAACTATAAATCAAGATGAGATTTGGGTGGAGACACAGCCAAACCATGTCACTCCCTCTAGCTTAAGGACCAGGAAGGAGGCAGTCTAGAACTTATCAAATCAAAAACCAGTACAATCTGAACTAAATTTAAAAAGATATGTAACAGATACTGATACTGATACAACACACATTTTAGAATTATCTGACAGGAATTTTAGAGGAGCCATCATAAAAATACTTCAGTGGGCAATTATGAACACACTTAGAACACATGAAAAAAGTAAGTCTCAGCAAATAAATAGAAATTTCCAGCAAAGATACTGAAGATATAAATAAGGACAAAATGGAAATTTTAGAGCTGAAAACTTATAACTGAAATAAAAAATCTCAACAAATAGGCTCAATGGAACAATGGAGAGGGGAGGGGAAAATATTGAATTTCAGATAGATCAGTAGCAATTACCCAATTTGAACAATAAAGATAAAAACAGGCTTATAAAAGAAAGAAAAAGAACAGTGCCTCAGGGACTTGCAGGACTAGAACAAAAGAGCAAACATTTGTGTCACTGGAGTCGCAGAAGGAGATGAGGAAAAGCATGGGGCTGAAAAAGTGTTCAAAGAAATAATGGCTAGAAATATCCCAAATTTAGCAAAAGATAGAAATCTACAGATTCAAGAAGCTGAGCATTTGAGGTCCGGAGTTCAAGACCAGCCTGGCCAACATGGTGAAATCCTGTCTCCACAAAAATACAAAAATTAGCTTGGTGTGATGGCATGTGCCTATAATCCCAGCTACTCAGGAGACTGAGGCAGGAGAATCACTTGAACTTGGGAGGCAGAGGTTGCAGTGAGCCATGATCATGCCACTGTACTCCAGCCTGGAGGACAGAATGAGATTCCTTCTCAAAGAAAACAAAACCAAACAAACAAACACCAACAACAGAAAAAAAACAGAAAAAATGACCGAAAACCCTATGTGTATACTCACAACACAAACTTTAAAAATGAACGGTAAAAACCTAATAGTGCACTTGAACTGAACATAGACTGTGGTGTTATGTATGAATACTAAAACACCTTGAGCAACTGCTTAAAAAAGATGATACAAAAGATACGTTCCAAAATGCCATAAGAAAATAAAAAAATCTAGAAGGTAGATAAAAATGGAAGCCTTGAACAAAAGCAAGAACAAAAAAAAACAAACCAGGAAATTAAAAGTAGAGAAAACAACCAGAAAACAAAAAAATAAAGTGGCAAACTTAAGTCTAACATATCACCAATTACATTAAAAGTGAATGATCTAAATATACCAATTAAAAGATGAAGACTGGCAGGCTGAATTTTTTAAATGTTCCAACTATATCCAGGTACAAAAAATTCACTTTTAATATGATAACATATGTATGTTGAAAGTAAAAGGATGGGAAAAGTTATGCCTTGCAAACATTAATTGAAATGAAGTAGCTGCAGCTATATTATCAGATAAGGTAGACTTCAGGGCAAAGAACATTGCTGGAGACAGAGGATCATTACACTTGATCTTAGTCAAAAGGCCAAGAAGCGATGGCAGAGGATCATTACAAATGATTAAAAAGTCAATGAACTAAGAACACATAAAAATATTTTATATGTATGCACCAATACAGCAAAACAGAGAGCTGAAAGGAGAGGCCACAGGCCATGATGGCTCATGCCTGTAATCCCAGCATGTTGGGAGGCCAAGATGGGTGGATTGCTTGAGCCCAGGAATTCGAGACCAACCTGAGCAACATGGCGAAACCCCGTCTCTACAAAAAAAGAAAAGTTAGCCGGGTGTGTTAGCACATGCCTGTAGTCCCAGCTACTTAGGAGGCTGAGGCAGGAGGATCATTTGACCTGGGAGGTGAAGGCTGCAGTGAGCTGAGATTGTGCTATTGCACTCCAGCCTGGGTGACAGACTGAGACTCTGTCAAAAAACAATACAAGAAAAAAAAAAAAAAAAAACCCTCAAAGGAGAAATAGACAAATCTACAAATATATTTAGAGAATTTATGATTCATAGAACAATTAGAAAATTAACAAGGATATAGGAGAATTCAACATCATCATCAACCAACAGAATCTAATTGACATTTATAGAACACTTTGCCCAACAACAGTAGATTACACTTTTCAAGTGCCCATGGAATATTTATCAAGATAGATATATCCTGGGCCATAAAACCTCAACACATTTATTTCCTTTTTTTTTTTTTTTAACTTTTATTCTAAGTTCAGGAGTACGTGTGAATGTTTATTACATAGATAAACTTGTGTCAGATTATTTCATCACCCAAGTATTAAGCCTAGTACCCATTAGTTATTTTTCCTGATCCCTTCCCTCCTCCCACCCTTCGTATTCGGATAGGTCCCAGTGTCTATTGTTCCCCTCTATGTATCTATGTGTTCTCATAAGTTAGCTTCCACTTATAAGTGAGAATGTGTGGTATTTAGTTTTCCTTCCCTGTATTAATTTGCTAAAGATAATTGCCTTCAGCTCCATCTGTGTTCCTGCAAAGGACATTGTCTCATTCTTTTTTATGGCTGCATAGTTTTCCACAGTGTATATGTACAACATTTTCTTTATTCAGTCGACCATTGATGGGCATTTAGGTGGGTTGTTGATTCTATGTCTTTGTTATTGTGAATAGTGCTGCATATGCATGCATGTGTCTTCATGATAGAACTATTTATATTCCTTTGGGTATATACACAGTAATGGCATTGCCAGGTCAACTGGTATTTTTGTTTTTAGGTCTTTGAGGAATTGCCACACTTTTTTCCACAATGCACTAATTTACACTCCCACCAGCAGCAGTGTATAAGCATTCCTTTTTCTCCACAACCTTGCCAGCACCTGTTATTTTTCACTTTTTATTAATATCCATTCTAACTGGTGTGAGATGTTATCTCATTGTGGTTTTGATTTGCATTTCTCTAATAATCAGTGATGCTGAGCTTTTTTTTCATATGCTTGTGGTCACATGTATGTCTTTTTTGAAAAGTGTCTGTTCATGTATTTTGCCCACTTTTTAATGGGCTTGTTTATTGTTTCCTTATAAATTTAAGTTCCTTATAGATGCTAGATATTGGGCCTTTGTCAGATGCATAGTTGCGAAAATTTTCTTCCATTCTGTAAGTTGTCTGTTTATTTTGCTGATAATGTCCTTTACTATGCAGAAGCTCTTTAGTTTAATTAGATCCCATATGCCAATTTTTGCTTTTGTTGCGATTGCTTTCGGCATCTTTGTCATGACATTTTTGCTTATTCCTATGTTCAGAATGGTATTGCCTAGTTTGTCTTTTGGGTTTTACCTTTAAGTCTTTAATCCATCTTGAGTTAACTTTTGTATATGGTGTAAGGAAGGGGACTAGTTTCAATCTTCTGCATGTGGCTAGCCGGTTATCCTGGCACCATTTATTAACTAGGGAGCCCTATTCCCATTGCTTGTTTTGTCAGCTTTTTCAAAGATTATATAGTTGTAGGTGGGTGGTCTTATTTCTGGGCTCTCTGTTCTGTTCTATTGGTCTACGTGTCTGTTTTTATACCCGTAACACCCTGTTTTGGTTACTGTAGCCCTGAAGTGTAGTTCCAAGTCAGGTGGCATGATGTCACCAGCTTTGTTCTTTTTGCTTAAGATTGCTTGACTATTTGGGCTATTTTTTGGTTCCATATGAATTTTAAAATAGTTTTCCCTAGTTCTATGAAGAATGTTATCGTAGTTTATTAGGAATAGCATTGAATCTATAAATTTCTTTGGGCAGAATGGATATTTTAATGGTATCGATTCTTCATGAGCATGGAATATTTTTCCATTTGTTTGTGTCATCTCTGATTTCTTTTAGCAGTGTCTTGTAGTTCTCACTGTAGACATCTTTCACTTCCCTGGTTAGCTGTATTCTTAGGCATTTTATTCTTTTTATGACAATTGTGAATGAGGTTGAGTTCCTGATATGGCTCTTGGCTTGACTGCTGTTGATATATAGGAAAACTTAGTGATTTTTATACGTTGATTTTGTATCCTAAGGCTTTGCTAAAGTTGTTTATCAGCTTAAGGAGCTTTTGGGCTGAGACTATGGGGTTTTCTAGGTATAGGATCATGTTGTGTGCACACAGGAATAGCTTGATTTCCTCTCTTCCTATTTGAATGCCCTTTATTTCTTTCTCTTGCCTGATTGCTCTGGCTAGGACTTCCAATACTATGTCGAATATGAATGGTGAGAGAAGTCATCCTTGTCTTGTGCTGATTTTCAAGGGGAATGCTTCCAGTTTTTGCCCATTCAGTATGATGTTGGCTGTGGGTTTGTTCCATATGGCTCTTATTTTGCAAATCTCAATGCATTTAAAAGAACTGAAACAAAATAGGTTGTGTTCCTTCACCATAATGGGTTTAAATTGCAAATCAATAACAGAAAAAAATAGGAAAATCATGAAGCATTTGGAAACTAAACAACATACTTCTAAATAATCCATGGGCTAAAGAAGAAATCTCAAAGATGGCCAAATAGGAACAGCTCCAGCCTCTAGCTCCCAGCGTGAGCGACATAGAAGATGGGTGATTTCTGCATTTTCAACTGAGGTACCAGGTTCATCTCACTGGGGCATGTCGGACAGTTGATGCTGGTCTGCGGGTGCAGCCCGACCAGCAAGAGCTGAAGCAGGGCGAGGCATTGCCTCACCTGGAAAATGCAAGGGGGAAAGGAATTCCTTTTCCTAGCCAAGGGAAATTGAGACACACAACACCTGGAAAATCGGTTAACTCCCACCCTAATACTGCGCTTTACCAAGGGTCTTAGCAAACAGCACACCAGGAGATTATATCCCACACCTGGCCCAGAGGGTCCCACGCCCATGGAGCCTCCCTCATTGCTAGCACAGCAGTCAGAGATCTAACTGCAAGGCAGCAGTGAGGCTGGGGGAGGGGCGCCCGCCATTGCTGGGGCTTAAGTAGGTAAACAAAGCTGCCAGGAAGCTCAAATAGCTTTGGAGCCCATCATAGCTCAAGGAGGCCGGCCTGCCTCTGTAGACTTCTCCTTTGGGGACAGGCCATAGCTAAACAAAAAGCAGCAGAAACCGCTGCAGATGTAAAAGTCCCTGTCTGACAGCTTTGAAGAGAGCAGTGGTTCTCCCAATGTGGAGGCTGAGATCTGAGAATGGACAGACTGCCTGCTTAAGTGGGTCCCTGGCCCCTGAGTAGCCTAACTGGGAGACATCCCCCACTAGGTGCAGACTGATACATCACACCTCACATGGCTGGGTACACCCTGAGACAAAGCTTCCAGAGCAAGAATCAGACAGCAACACTTGCTGTTCAGCAACATTCTATCTTCTGCAGCCTCCGCTGCTGATACCCAGGCAAACAGGGTCTGGAGTGGACTTCAAGCAAACTCCAACAGACCTGCAGCTGAGGGTCCTG
>NW_012115378.1:2130555-2131694 GCF_000951035.1 Colobus angolensis palliatus
AGGCAGGAGAATGGCGTGAACCCGGGAGGCAGAGCTTGCAGTGAGCCGAGATCTCACCACTGCACTCCAGCCTGGGCGACAGAGCGAGACTGTCTCAAGAAAAAAAAAAAAAGAAAAGAAAAAAGAATGGATGAATGGATAACTAGAATAATTAATGCAGAGAGCTGATAGAGATGAAAACCATGACACAAGAACTACATGACAAATGCACAAGCTTCAGTAACTGACTCAATCAACTGGAAGAAAGATTATCACTGATTGAAGATCAAATGAATGAAATGAAGTGAGAAGAGAAATGTAGAGAAAAAAGAGTAAAAAGAAATTAACAAAGCCTCCAAGAAATATGGGATTATGTGAAAAGACCAAATCTACGTCCGATTGGTGTGCCTGAAAGTGACGGAGAAAAGGAAACCAAGTTGGAAAACACTCTGCAGGATATCATCCAGGAGAACTTCCCCAACCTAGTAAGGGAGGCCAACATTCAAATTCAGGAAATACAGAGAACGTCACAAAGATACTCCTCGAGAAGAGCAACGCTAAGACACATAATTATCAGATTCACCAAAGATGAAATGAAGGAAAAAATGTTTAGTGCAGCCAGAGAGAAAGATCAGCTTACACACAAAGGGAAGCCCATCAGACTAACAGCAGATCCCTCAGCAGAAACTCTCCAAGCCAGAAGAGAGTGGGGGCCAATATTCAACATTCTTAAAGAAAAGAATTTTCAACCTAGAATTTCATATCCAGCCAAACTAGTTTCATAAGTGAAGGAGAAATAAAATCCTTTACAGACAAGCAAATGCTTAGAGATTTTGTCAAGACCAGGCCTAACACGGAAAGGAACAACTGGTATCAACCATTGCAAGAACATGCCAAAATGTAAAGTCCATCGATGCTAGGAAGAAACTGCATCAACTAATGAGCAGAATGACCAGCTAATATCATAATGACCGGATCAAGTTCACACATAAAAATATTAGCCTTAATTGTAAATGGACTAAAGGGTCCAATTGAAAGACACAGACTGGCAAATTGGATAAAGAGTCAAGACCCATCAGTTTGCTGTATTCAGGAGACCCATCTCACATGCAGAGACACACATAGGCTCAAAATAAAGGGATGGAGGAAGATATACCAAG
>NW_012115378.1:2133449-2139285 GCF_000951035.1 Colobus angolensis palliatus
TAGGAAACAACAGGTGCTGGAGAGGATGTGGAGAAATAGGAAGACTTTTACACTGTTGGTGGGACTGTAAACTAGTTCAACCATTGTGGAAAACAATGTGGTGACTCCTCAAGGATCTAGAACTAGAAATACCATTTGACCCAACCATCCCATTACTGGGGATATACCCAGAGGATTTTAAATCATGCTGCTATAATGACACATGCACATGTATGTTTATTGCAGCACTATTCACAATAGCAAAGACTTGGAATCAACCCAAATGTCCATCTGTGACAGACTGGATTAAGAAAATATACACCATGGAATACTATGCAGCTCTAAAAGAAGATGAGTTTGTGTCCTTCGTAGGGACATGGATGCAGCTGGAAACCATCATTCTCAGCAAACTCTCGCAAGAACAGAACCCATACACCGCATGTTCTCACTCATAGGTGGGAATTGAACATTGAGATCGCTTGGATACAGGAAGGGGCACATCATACACTGGGGCCTATTTTGGGGAGGGGACAGGGAGGGATAGCATTAGGAGATATACCTAATATAAATGATGAGTTAATGGGTACAGCACACCAACATGGCACACATATACATATGTAACAAACCTGCACATTGTGCACATGTACCCTAGAACTTAAAGTATAATTTAAAAATTTAAAAATAAAAATAAAAAATAATAATACACACACACACAAAGAAGAAATCTCAAGGGAAATTAAAGAAATTGAACTGAGTAGCATTGAAAATACAACATATGAAAATGTGAGGCACAACCAAGGTAGTGCTGAGAAGGAAATTTATGGCACTAAACATGTGCATAAGGGAGGAACATCTCAAATCAATAAGGTAAGCTCTTACCTTGAGAACCTAGACTGAAATAAGCTCAAAGCAAGGAAAAAGAAGGGAATAATAAAAGTAAGGGTAGACATAAATGGAATTGAAAACAAAAAATAATAGAAAAGAATCAATGAAACCAAAATGGATTTGTTGAAAAGGTCAGTAATATTGACAAACTTCTAGTAAGACTGACAAATAAAGAAAAGAAATAAGATAAATCAGAAGTTATCAGGAGTGAAATGGGATATCATTACAGATCTTAAAGACATCAAAAGGATAATAAGGGAGTACTACACACAACTTTATACACAAAAATTCAACAACTTAGATGAAGTGGACCAATTCCTTGAAAAGAACAAACTAACCAAACTCACTAAATATGAAATAGATCACTTAAACTGTCCTGTAACAATTTAGAGAAATTTTTAGTTTACAAATACTGTAAAAGAAACATCCACCTCCCGATGGTTTAACTGGATAATTCTACCAAACATTTGAAGAATTCTATACTAAGTTTATACATTCTTTTCCAGAAAATAGAAGAGAAGGGAACACTTCTCAGCCCATTTTATGAAGTCAACATTAAATTGCTACCAAACCATACAACGATAGTACAAAAATGTAAACTACAGACCAATATTGCTCACAAATATAGATGCAAAAATTCTTAACAAAATATTAGCAAACACAATTCAACATATAAAAGAATTACATACCATGACTAAGTGAGGTTTATTTCAGGGATGCAAGCGTAGTTCAATATTTTAAAATCAATCAGTGTAATCCAACATTGTATTAGTTTCCTAGTGCTGCTGTAACAAAGTAGTAACAACTAGTGGCTTAAAGACAAAAGCCTATTATCTTACAATTCTGAAGGTCAGAAGTTCAAAGTGGGTTTTACTGGGCTAAAATCAAGGTGTCGGTATAGCTGTTTTCCTTTGTGGAAGTTTAAGAGGATAATCTGTTTTCTCGACTTTTCCAGCTTCTAAGCTGCTTACTTCCTTTGACTGGTGGCCTCTTTCCATCTTCAAAGCCAGCAAAGGCCAGTGGAGTCTTTCTTACATCACAACTCTCTGACACTGACAGAGATGTTGCCTCCCTCCTTCACATTTAAGGGCATTGGGATTACATTGCAACCAAGGGATAACCCTGGGATAATCCAGGATAATATTCCCATCTTAAGGTCAGGTGATTAGCAACCATATTTCCATCTGTAACCTTAATTCACCTGTGCTAACATACTGTTTCCAAGGATTAGGACATGGCCATCTTTGGAAATCATTATTTGCCCTCTGACTCCTAAAGATTTGCAACTCTCCCACATACAAAATACATTCATCCCATCCCAAGGTTCCCCAAGGTCTCATCAAGTTGAAAAATCTCATCTAAGTCTCATCATCTCAAAATTCTCAAATTTTAACATCTAAATCAGATATGGGTGTGGCTCTGTATGATCCATCCTGGAACACAATTATCTATGTTCTGATTACTCAAAGCATTTTATTTTAACATCGTGTGCCCATTTGGCGTGATAAGGTGCACAGACCTCCTGACCCTACGGCCTCCTCCACCATGGTTCTCTGACTGCAATGATCACTACCTGTTCCTCAGGCCAAAAGGCGAAACATTGTCCTTGACTCTTGTTTCTCCTACATCCCACATCCCACACATCCTCAAGTCTGTTGGTTTTATATTAAAACTCCACAACCCCATGCTGTTACTGTCTCCCAATTCTTGTCACTCACTGGGTTCTTAAAACATACTCCTTACTGGACCCCAGTTGCCACTCTTAGTCCTAATAGAAAATTATCCACACAACAGCCAGAGTGACTTTTTTGAGATTTTTGTCAGCTCATTCTGCTCCTCTGCTCAAAACCAGCCTTTCTGACCCGCTCGCATTGAAATACAAGTCCTCGTCATGGCCTGTAAGGCCCATATGATGTGGCTCCTGCGTGCTGCTCAGTCCTGCCTCAGGCCCTTTCTGTTCCCTCACAACGCCTGGCCACACTGCCCTGTTAGTCTTCCTGCATGCTGATCTGCTGGTCCCAGGGCTTTGATCCTCCCTGTTCCCCCACCTGGAATACTGGTCACTTGCTCCATGGCTTGCTTTTTTTTTTTTTTTTTTTTTTTTTTTTTTTGAGACGGAGTATTGCTCTGTCGCCCAGGCTGGAGTGCAGTGACCGGATCTCAGCTCACTGCAAGCTCCGTCCCCCAGGTTTATGCCATTCTCCTGCCTCAGCCTCTGGAGTAGCTGGGACCACAGGCGGCCGCCACCTCGCCCAGCTAGTTTTTTTTTTTGTATTTTTTAGTAGAGATGGGGTTTCACCGTGTTAGCCAGGATGGTCTTGATCTCCTGACCTCGTGATCCACCCGTCTCGGCCTCCCAAAGTGCTGGGATTACAGGCTTGAGCCATCGCGCCCGGCCCATGGCTTGCTTTTTTGTGCCTTTTGGTCAAACATCCCCTCTTGAGGTGGGCTGTCCACCTGCTCTAGAATGGCCCTGTCTGCTCTGTCACTCTGTCAGTTGGTTTATTTTTCTTCATGGCATATTCTTCATTGTTAACTTGCTTTTTATTTATTTTCTTCCCCCTGCCATGTCAGCTCCACAAGGGCAGGGAGTTTGGCATTCTGAGTCCTTGAGTGGTGTGAGACATAGAGGTGGCTTAAGGGTGTATTTGGTGGTTTAATGAACAAATAAATGACCATCATCTGCAAATAATGATAACAAACTTTTGATCTTGGTGACACTTTTTTGCCTCTCCTTTCTGTTTTGTGTCCTAATGCATTGCCAGGAGTGCATTACTGCTTAACTTCCTGAACACTGTCAAGCGGTAATGGTGATAGCAGGCATCCTCGTTTTGTTTTTGATTTAAATAGCAAAGTCTCTAGGGTTTTGTCATTAAATATAGTTTTAGCTGTTGAAGTAAAATTAAAGCGCAATAACTTTTTAAAGATGTATGTTAAACGTATGCTTTTGAAACAAGTTACTAATGTTTTATCCCACATCTGTTGGTCCAATACATTCATAGATTTTCTATTGAACCTTAGCTACATTTTGAGATAATCCCAACTTGAAGTAAATTGTTTTAATAAAATGTTGAATTCTATCTGGTAATATCATATCTAGAAGTTTTGAGTCTGCCATCACAAGACTGGATGAGACTTTTCTCCTGCAGGGCAGTGTGGCCAGGCATCATGAAGGGACAGAAAGGGCCTGAGGCAGGGCTGAGCAGCACGCAGGAGCCATGTCATGTGGGCCTTACAGGCCATGGCGAGGACTTGCATTTCAATGTGAGTGGGCCAGAAAGGCTGGTTTTGAGCAGAGGAGCAGCATGAGCTGACAAAAGTTTCAAAACAATCACTCTGGCTGTGGTGTGGAGAATTTTCTGTCCCACGCCAGCTTTTTATTCCTGTGGCTGCCTGTGGTATGTGAGTCTGTCTTCCTTGGAAGGCACACTCAGTGTGTAGGGTGAAGCCAAGTGGCCTGGGCTTAGTAACAATGGAATTGCTGAAGAGTAAATACTGTCTTGTTTCTTTTCACTTTTTGCAGTTTTAAATGTCTCTTTGCTAGAGGTGAGCTGAGTCATGTATTGGTTAAGTGGAATCAGATTTACATGCTTCTGCACTGGATCCACTTCCAGCTGCCCAGCTGCAGAGGGTCCTTGGTCTGGTCTGGCACACAGCTAGGGACAGTTGCTCCCCTGCTCCTAACACCAGCCCTAGCAGAAGGAAATGATGAGAACAGCAGAGGGGAAAAAAATCATTTGTTAATGTTATCTCTATCAAGATGTTGTGACTCCCCAGTGAAGTAGGCATTTTAGAGAGGACAAGACCGAGGCCTAGATCTTTGGATTTGAACCTATAGCTATCTGGCTTCAAAGCCTGTGTTCTTTCCACAATGCCAGTCTCCTCTCACAGCTGACCCCCTAACTTTGGTCATTTAAATGGCATAATTATGAATTGAGACCATGTCCCACTCCCTCCTTTCACAACCCCCCCCCCCCCCCGGGAACTACAGTGCAATGTTGGCCTGCTGTTCTGAAATCTGGCAAAGGCCCAAACTGAGGACAGAAAGTGAAAAGTTCTTTACAGCCTATGAGGCAGGAGCTCAGACTCCTGGGGCTGCTCTGTCTGCACAGGCTTATATTTTAGAGACTGTGTCATGCTCCGTTGCTGAGGCTGATGTGCAGTAGCACAATCACAGCTCACTGTAGCCTTAAACCCCTGGCTACACCTCAACCTCTCAAGTAGCTGGGCTACAGGTATGCACTACCACACCCAGCTATTTAAAAAAAAAAATTGTAGAGATGGGAGTCTTGCTGTGTTGCCCAGGCTGGTCTTGAATTCCTGGCCTCAAGTGATCTTCCTACCTCATCCTCTCGAAGTGTCAGGATTACAGGTGTGAACCACCATGGCTGGCCTTGGATATAAGTTTCTTCTTATAAGATACATAATTAACCAATAGTTTGTTCCACTTTGTGAGTCATCTTTTCACTGTCTTGATTGCATCCTTAGAGGCACAAAACTTTTAAGTTTTGGAGAAGTCCAGCTTATTTTATGCCCTACTTTTGCTGGTGTTTTTGGTTTCATGTCTATGAAGCCATAGACCTTGTCTAATCCAAGGTCATGAAGATCATGCATGTTTTCTTCTAAGAGTTTTATACTTTTAGCTCTTATATTTAGGTCTTTGATTCATTTTGAGTTACTTTTTTTTTTTTTTGATCATTCAAGTATTTTGCTTTTAATCTTATTTAGGTAATTGATACATTGATTACATTGATTACATTCAATATCCTTTAATCTACAAAGTTAAAATTTTATTGTCTATGATTTTTTTATAATTATACTTTAAGTTCTAGGGTACATGTGCATAATGTGCAGGTTTGTTACATATGTATACTTGTGCCATGTTGGTGTGCTACACCCATCAACTCGTCAGCACCCATCAATTCATCATTTATATCAGGTATAACTCCCCAGTGCAATCCCTCCCCCCTCC
>NW_012115378.1:2144490-2150628 GCF_000951035.1 Colobus angolensis palliatus
ACCGGTCTTCTGTGTCGCTCGCGCTGGGAGTTGGAGACTGGAGCTGTTCCTATTCGGCCATCTTGCTCCGCCCCCCGAGTTACTTTTTACATATGGTCCACCTTCCTTTTGCAGGCAGATACCCAGTTGTCCCACCACCATTTGTTGAAAAGACTATCATTCCATTATGTTTTCTTGGCACTCTTGTTGAAAATCAATTGACCTAAATATAAGGGTTATTTCTCGACTGAATTCTGTTCAGTTGATATATATGACTATCCTTACACCAGTACCACACTTTCTCCATTATTGTAGCTTTGTAGTAAGGTTGTAAATCTTAGGGTGTGAGTACTCCAATGTTCTTTTTTTCAAAATCGTTTTGGCTATTCTGTGTATATTGATTTTCTATATGGATTTTAGAATCAGCTTGTCAATTTACACACAAAGAAAGACACTTGAGATATTGGTAGGGATTGTATTAAATTTTCAGATCAATTTGGGGAGTGTGAAGAACATGGCTGTGCCTTGGTCATGGATAGGCTGAGGTAAACATCTAGAGTGACTCAGTGAGTTTACAGCGTAGGCGTATAACTCCACTTGTTATCACAGCCATGTAGCCATAATGTAAGAAGCCTCATCATTTGGCTCTAAGCCACTATTGTCTGTAAAAGGCATTACTGACCTGCTGACATTGTATAGGTGTGTTTGTGCCCAGAGAAGGAGAGGCACAGCCAGAGCTGTCTGTCTTTGCAGATGGACAGGAGGGAGCCAGGACACAGCTCGGCTCACTTGTACCCAGAGAGAGAGAGAAAGAGTTAAGCTGCTGACCCTGAAGGGAGAGCCAGACATGCAGCTGTGTGTGGGAGCCACTGGACTAAGCAGTCGAGACAAGGCGAACAGTGTGAGAGAGCTAGTGTGAGTGAGCTGCTGATGAGAGAGCTGCTGAATAAAACTGCCTATGCCCTGTCTATGCCTGCCGATGCCCACTCTGTCCCCCGCAGTGTTCTTTCAGCTATCTGCTCATCCGTTTGCTCCCTTTGGACCTCAGCATGAGCTGGAACCTGACCCCGAACAGGACAGGGAGTAGTACCATTGTTGTGAGTTCTATTATTATGGTTTTTTTGTTTGTTTGTTTTTGTTTTTTTCTAATATGGTCTTGAGGTCTCTCTCTTAAGAGTGACTATAAGCTAAGATAGCCACCCTTTAAGAGATCCCAGACTAGGGGGATAATTAGGTTCAAGTGTGTCTGTCAGGTGAGACAATGAGAAAGTGAAACCAAAGTTCGTGAAACAGAAGAAATTTATTACTCACAGGTCCCAAAGAGGTCAGGGTTGCCTATGAAAAGTGTTGGGACGTCTGGAGCCAACAAGGGATGCAGTGCAGAAGGGGGCAGGTAGGGAGGATGGGAGAGGAAAAAGTGGGAGGAGGACTGGTTGTACTATACCTTTATTAAGTTCCATAGGCATTAACCTTTAGGCTTTCTCTCAGGAATTGTAGACTGACTAGTTAACAAAAACCTGCTGAATGGGGAACTTATTTTTGTGATTCTGGTGTTGACCATTAGGATTTATTGTGGCCAGCAGCTGTGAGCTGTGTTGGGTTTTGAGTCAGTAGGATGAGAAACAAGCAGGCTGTACTGGAAACAAACACACAGGGAGGAGAAATTTTAAAAGCCAAAGGTGATGGAGTACAACTGGGTTTCAGATAACTTACATCAGGCCTAAAAATGGATACTGAGGCTGGGCGCGGTGGCTCAAGCATGTAATCCCAGCACTTTGGGAGGCTGAGGCGGTGGACCACAATGTCAAGAGATCGAAACCATCCTGACTAACATGGTGAAACCCCATCTCTACTAAAAATACAAAAATTAGCTGGGTGTGGTGGCAGGCGCCTGTAGTCCCAGCTACTTGGGAAGCTGAGGCAGGAGAATGGCATGAATCCGGGAGGTGGAGTTTGCGCCGAGATCACGCCACTGCACTCCAGCCTGGGTGACAGAGCGAGACTCCATCTTAAAAAAAAAAAAATTAAAAAAAAAATGGATGCTGAGACGGCAGGTATATTAAACAAACTTAAACTTATAACAAGTATCTTAATATTAGGCTTTTAAATTCATTAGCGTGTGTTCATTTAGATCTTCTTTAATTTCTTTCAGTGATGTTTTTAGTTCTCAGTATGTAAGTCTTGCACTTTTTTTGGTATTTTTTTCTTCAACTTTTATTAACAGGTTCGGGGGTACATATGCAATTTTGTTACAAAGGTATATTGTGTGTTGCTGAGGTTTGGAGTGAATGAATCTATCTCCGAGGGAGTGAGCATAGTACCCAATAGATAGTTTTTCAGCCCTTGCTTCCCTCCCTCCCTCTCACCTCTTGTATTTCCCAGTATCTATTGCTCTCATCTTTATGTCCATGTGTACTTGATGTGTATTCCCACTTATAAGTGAGAACATGTAGATTTGGTTTTCTGTTTCAGCAATAGTTTGCTTAGGATAATGGCCTCCACCTTCATCCCATGTTGCTGCAAAGGACTTGATTTTGTTCTTTTTTATGGCTGCATCGTATTCCATGGTATATATGTACCACATTTTCTTTACTTAATCCAGAGTTGATAGGCACCTGGGGTGAATCCATGTCTTTGCTCTTGTGAAACACACTACAATAAACATACTGGTAAGCTTATTTTTTTGGTAGAACAGCTTACTTTCTTTTGACTATTTACCCAGTAATGGAATTGCTAAATCAAATGGTAGTTCAACTCTTGGTTCTTAGGAAATCTCCAAATTGTTCTCCACAGTGGCTGGACTAATTTACTTTATTAGTCTCTTTTCACACTGCTGATAAAGACATACCCAAGACTGGGCAATTTACAAAAGAAAGAGGTTTAATTGGATTCACAGTTACACATGGCTGGGGAGGCCTCACAATCATGGCAGAAGATGAGGAGGAGCAAGTCATATTTTTCATGGATGGTGATAGGCAAAGAGAGCTTGTGCAGGGAAACTCCCTTATGATACTGTCAGATCTCGTGAGACTTATTTGCTATCATAAGAACAGCATGGGAAAGATCTGCCCCCATAATTCAGTCATCTCCCACCGGGTCCCTCCCACAACATGTGGGAATTATGGGAACTATAAGTTGAAATTTGGGTGGGAACACAGAGCCAAACCATGTCATTTACGTTCCCACTGGAAGTGTGTGTTTCCTTTTCCCCACATCCTCACTGGCATTGGTTGTTTTTAGACTTTTAAACAAAGGCCATTGTTATTGGTGTGAGATGGTATCTCATTGTGGTTTTGGTTTGCATTTCTCTGATGATTAGTGATGTTAAGCTTTTTTTTTTTCATGTTTCTTGGCCATTTGTATGTCTTTTGAGAAGTGTCTGTTCATGTCCTTTGGCCACTTTTTAATGTGGTTATTTGTTCTTTGCTTGCTGAATTGTTTAAGTTCCTTATAGATTCTGGATATACGGCCTCTCTGTTGGGTGCATAGTTTGTGAATATTTTCTCCCATTCTGTAGGTTGTCTTGTTTATTCTGCTGATAGTTTCTCTTGCTGTGCTGAAGCTCTTTAGTTTAGTTAGGTCCCACTTGTCAATTTTTGTTTTTGTTGCACTTGCTTTTGAGGACTTAGCCATAAATCTTTTGCCAAAGCCAACATCAAGAAAGGGATTTCCTAGGTTTTCTTCTAGGATTTTAATAGTTCGAGGTCTAACATTTAAGTTTTTAATCCATCTTGAGTTAATTTTTGTATATGGTAATAGGTAGGGATCCAGTTTCATTCTTCTCCATATGGCTAGCCAGTTATCTATCACAACACCATTTATTGAATAGGGAGTCTTTTCCCCATTGCTTATTTTTGTCAACATTGAAGATCAGATGGTTGTAGGTGTGTGCCTTTATTTCTGAGTCCTCTATTCTGTTCCATTGGTCTATGTGTCCATTTTTGTACCAACACCAGGCTGTTTAGGTTACAGTAGCCTTGTAGTGTAGTTTGAAGTCAGATAATGTGATGCTTCCAGCTTTGATATTTTTGCTTAGGATTGCTTTGCCTATTCAGGCTCTCTTCTGGTTCCATATGAATTTTGAATAGATTTTCTAAATTTGTGAAAAATGTTGTTGGTAGTTTGATAGGAATAGTATTGAATCTGTAGATGTCTTTGAGCAGTATGGCCATTTTAATGACATTGATTCTTCCTATCCATGAGCATGAAATGTTTTTCTGTTTGTGTCATCTCTGATTTCTTTCAGCAGCATTTTATAATTCTCATTGTACAGATCTTTCATCTCCTTAGTTACTGTATTTCTAGGTATTTTATTCTTTTTGTTGCTATTATAAATGGGATTGTGTTCTTGATTTGGCTCTCAGCTTGAACATTATTGGTATATAGAAATGCTACTTATTTTTGTACATTGATTTTGTATCCTGAAACTTTACTAAAGTCATTTATCAGTTCCAGGAGCCTTCTGGTGAAGTCTTTAGGGTTTTCTAGGCATAGAATCATATCATCAGTGAAGAGATAGTTTGACTTCTTCTTTTCCTATTTGGATGCCTTTTATTTCTCTCTCTTGCCTGATTGCTCTGCTAGGACTTCAAGTACTATATTAAACAGGAGTGGTGAAAGTGGGTGTCCTTGTCTTGTTCCAGTTCTCAAGAGAAATGCTTCCAACTTTTGCCCATTTAGTATGATGTTGGCTGTGGGTTTGTCATAGATGGCTCTTATTATTTTGAGGTGTTTCTTCAATGCCTCCTTTGTTGAGGGTTTTTAACATGAAGGGATGCTGAATTTTATCAAAATCTTTTTCTGTGTCTATTGAGATGATCATATTGCTTTTGTTTCCAATTCTGTTTATGTGGTGAATCACATTTACTGATTGCATATGTCGAAACAAACTTGCACCCCAGGAATGAAGCCTACTTGATTGTGGTGAATTAACTTTTTGATGTGCTGCTGAATTCATTTTGCTAGTATTTTGTTGAGGATTTTTTGTGTCTATATTTATCAGGGACATTGGCCAGAAGTTTTCTTTCTTCATCATCTCTCTGCCAGGTTTTAGTATCAGAATGATGCTTGCTTCATAGAATAAGTTAGAGAGGAGTCCCTCTTCTTTGATTTTTTTTTTTTGAATAGTTTCAGTAGGAAAGGTACTAACTCTTCTTTGTGCATCTGGTAGAGTTAGGCTGTGAATCCACCTGGTCCAGGTTTTTTTTTTTTGGTTGGCAAGTTTTATTATTATTATTACTGATTCAGTTTTGGAACTCATTGGTCTGTTCAGGGTTTCAGTTTCTTCCTGGTTCAATCTTGGGAGGTTATATGTTTCCAGGACATTATCCATTTCATATAGATTTTTCTAGTTGTTTACATAGAAGTGTTCATAATAATCTCTGAGGAGTTTTCCTTATTTCTGTGGGGTCAGTTGTAATGTAACCTTTATCATTTCCAATTGTGCTTATTTGGATCTTCTCTCTTTTTCTTTGCTAATCTAGCTAGTGGTCTGTCTTGTTTATTCTTTCAAAAAAACAACTTTTGGTTTCCCTGATCTTTTGTATGGATTTTTGCATCTAAATTTCTTTCAGTTCTGCTCGGATTTTAGTTATTTCTCTTCTTCTGCTTATTTTGGTGTTGGTTTTGTCTTGTTTATCTAGTTCCTCTAGGTGTGGTGTTACGTTGTTAATTTGAGATCTTTCCAACTTTTTGTTGTAGGCATTTGGCACTATAAACTTTCCTTTTAACGATGCTTTAGGTATATCCCAAAGATTCTACTGTGTTGCATCTCTATTTCCATTAGTTTCAATTTTTTTTTTTTATTTCTGCCTTAATTTTATTCTTTACCCAAAAGTCATTCAGGAGCAATGTTTAATTTCCATGTAATTGTGTAGTTTTGAGAGATCTTGGCATTGACTTCTATTTTTTATTATTTATTATTATACTTTAAGTTCTAGGGTACATGTGCACAATGTGCAGGTTTGTTACATATGTATATATGTGCCAGGTTGGTGTGCTGCACCCATTAACTCGTCATTTACATTAGGTATATCTCCTAATGCTATTCCTCTCCCCCCGCCCTCCCCACAATAGGACCCAGTGTGTGATGATCCCCTTCCTGTGTCCAAGTGATCTCATTGTTCAGTTCCCACCTATGAGTGAGAACATGCGATATTT
>NW_012115378.1:2155393-2158978 GCF_000951035.1 Colobus angolensis palliatus
GTCCACTCCAGACCCTGTTTGCCTGGGTATCAGCAGCGGAGGCTGCAGAAGACAGAATATTGCTGAACAGCAAGTGTTGCTGTCTGATTCTTGCTCTGGAAGCTTCATCAGGGGTGTACCCTGCCGTGTGAGGTGTGAGGTGTCGGTCTGCACCTAGTAGGGGATGTCTCCCAGTTAGGATACTCAGGGGTCAGGGACCCACTTAAGCAGGCAGTCTGTCCATTCTCAGATCTCAACCTCTGTGCTGGGAGATCCAGCACTTTGCTCTCTTCAAAGCTGTCAGACAGGGGCATTTACCTCTCTGAGGCTTCTGCTGCTTTTTGTTTAGCTGTGCCCTGTCCCCAGAGGAGGAGTCTTCAGAGGCAGGCTGGCCTCCTTGAGCTGTGGTGGGCTCCACCCAATTCGAGCTTCCCAGGGGCTTTGTTTACCTACTTAAGCCTCAGCAGTGGTGGGCACCCCTCCCCCAGTCTCGCTGCCACCTTGCAGTTAAATCTCTGACTGCTGTGCTAGCAGTGAGGGAGGCTCCATGGGCGTGGGACCCTCTGGGCCAGGTGTGGGATATAATCTCCTGGTGTGCCATTTGCTAAGACCCTTGGTAAAGCGCAGTATTAGGGTGGGAGTTACCCAATTTTCCCAGTGTTGTGTGTCTCAATTTCCTTTGGCTAGGAAAAGAAATTCCCTTCCCCCTTGCGCTTCCCAGGTGAGGCGATGCCTCACCTTGCTTCAGCTCTCGCTGGTTGGGCTGCACCTGTGGACTAGCGCCAACTGTCCAACATGCCCCAGTGAGATGAACCTGGTACCTCAGTTGAAAATGCAGAAATCACTCATCTTCTGTGTCGCTCATGCTGGGAGCTGGAGGCTGGAGCTGTTCCTATTTGGCCATCTTGGGCACACCCCCCTTGACTTCTATTTTTATTGCACTGTGGTCTAAGTGTGTGGTTGGTATGATTTCATTTTTTTAAAATTTATTGACACTTGCTTTATGGCATGTAGTCAATCTTGGAGTATATTCCATGTGCAGATGAGGAGAATGTATATTCTGTGGTTGTTGGATGGAGTATTCTCCAGATGTCTATTAGGTCCAACTGGTCAAGTATTGAGTTTAATTACAGATTATCTGTATTAGTTTTCTGCCTCAATGATCTGTCTAATGCTGTCAGTTAGGTTTTGGGTTTCCCACTATTATTATGTGGGTAAGTCTCTTCATAGGTCTATAAGAACTTGTTATGAATCTAGGTGCTCCATTGTCATGTGTTAAGTACTGCTGAATTGAACCTTTTATCACTAGGTAATGCCCTTCTTTGTCCTTTTTTATCACTGCTGGCTTCAAGTCTGTGTTTCTGATATAACAGCAACTCCTGCTCTTTTTTGTTTTGTTTGCATGATAGACCTTTTTCCATTCTTTTAATCTGAGCCTATGGGTGTTATTACATGTGAGATGGGTCTCTTAAAGACAGCAGACACTTGGGTCTTTTTCTTTTATCCAACTTGCCACTCTATGCCTTTTAACTGGGGAATTTAGTCTGTTTACATTAAAAGTTAATATAGATATATGAAGATTGAATCTTGTTATTGTTGTTAGCTGGTTGTTATATAGGCTTGCTTGTGTAGTTGCTTTATAGTGTTTGTGGGCTATGTACTCAAGTGTGTTTTTGTGGCGGCAGGCATTATTTCACTTTCATGTTTAGCACTTCTTAACGACCTCTTATAAGACAGGTCTAGTGATAATGAATTCCCTTAGCATTTGTGTGTCTGAAAATGGTTTTATTTCTCATTCATTTAGGAAGCTTAGTTTGGTAAGATATGAAATTCTTGGTTGGAATTTCTTTTCTTTCAGAATACTGAAAAGAGGCTCCCAACTCTTCTGGTTTGTAAAGTTTCTGCTGGAATATCCACTGTTCGCCTGAAGGGTTTCCCTTTGTAAATGACCTGTTCCTTCTCTATAGCTGCCTGTAAGATTTTTTCTGTCATGTTGACCTTGGAGAATCTGATAACTATGTATCTCAGGGAAGGTCATCTTATATAGCGTCTTGCAGGGGTTCTCTAAATTTATTGAAGTTGCATGTTGACCTCTGTAGCAAGCTTGGGGAAGTTTTCATGGGCAATATCCTCAAACATGTGTTCCAAGTTGATTATTCTTTTTTCCCTTTCAGGAATGCCAATTAGTCATAAATTTGGTCCCTTTTTATTATCCCATATTTCTCAGAGGTTTTGTCCATTTCTAAAGGTTCATTTTTTCTTTATTTTTGTCTACCTGAGTTTATTTGAAGGAGCAGTCTTTGAGCTGTGAGACTCTTTCCTCAGCTTGATCTATTTTGTTATTAATGCTTTCAATTGTATTCTGAAATTCCTGTAGTCAATTTTTCAATTCCAGAAGTTCAGTTTGGTTCTTTCTTAAAAAGGTTATACCATCTTTCAACTCTTGTATTGTTTTACTGTTCTCCTTGGATTGGGTTTCAACGTTTTCCTGTTTTTTTTTTTTTTCCTTTCTTTAGCTTCAACTTTCTTTCTTTTCTTTTTTTTAAGCTTCCTTGCTATCTAGATTCTGAATTCTATATCTGCCATTTCAGCCATTTCAGTCTGGTTCACTTCAGTTAAGAGCCACTGCTGGGGAGCTTGTGCAATTGTTTGGAGGTAAGAAAACACTCTGGCTTTTAGAATTGCCGGAGTTCTTGTGCTAGTTCCTTCTCATCTGTGAGGGCTGTTGTTCCTTTATCTTTTGAAGTTGCTGTCATTTGGATGGGGCTTTTTATGTTCTTTATTTCCCTTGAGGGTTTGACTGTGGTGTAAGTTGACTATAGTTGATTGGCTTTGTTTCTGGATGCTTTCAGAGGGCAAAGGCTCTGTACAGGATTTTTACTTGTTGCTAGAACCCTGCATTGGGTTTCACAAGCAATGAAAGTGGGAAGAATTTTTGGTGGTTCAGGCTGCAATCAGTAGATGAGGCTTAACAGTAAGGGCTTGTACATCCCTATCAAGCTACCAATGACTTTCTCCACATAATTGGAAAAAAAAAGAAACTACTTTAAAGTTCATATGGAACCAAAAAGGAGCCCACATTACCAAGACAATACTAAGCCCAAAGAACAAAGCTGAAGGCATCATGCTACCTGACTTCAAACTATACTACAAGGCTACCTACAGTAACCAAAACAGCATGATACTGGTAACAAAACAGAGATATAGACCAATGGAACAGAACAGAGCCCTCAGAAATAATGCCACACATCTACAACCATCTGATCTTTGACAAACCTGACAAAAACAAGAAAGGGGGAAAGGATTCCCTATTTAATAAATGGTGCTGGGAAAACTGGCTAGCCATATGTAGAAAGCTGAAACTGTATCCTTTCCTTACACCTTATACAAAAATTATTTCAAGATGGATTAAGGACTTAAACGTTAGACCTAAAACCATAAAAACCCTAAAAGAAAACCTAGGCAATGCCATTCAGGACATAGGCATGGGCAAGGACTTCATGACTAAAACACCAAAAGCAATTGCAACAAAAGCCAAAATTGACAAATGGGATCTAATTAAACTAAAGAGCTTCTGCACAGCAAAAGAAACTACCATCAGAGTGA
>NW_012115378.1:2159973-2251092 GCF_000951035.1 Colobus angolensis palliatus
CACATGTACCCTAGAACTTAAAGTATAATAATTTAAAAAATAAAAATAAAAGTAAGGGCTTGTAGATAGACTCTAGCTGAGCCATGTGCCTCTCAGTGTATTTCAATGCATTGGCAGCAGTGCTCTCTGGTGGGGCAGACAGGGTTGGGAGAGAGACAATCCCCTCACCAAGTCCATTCCTGGCTCTTAAGGGAGGCCCCTCCAATCACTGGTGCCGTGCCTGCCTTTCCTTAGCCTCAAAGGGGGCTCTGGTGAGCTGTGCTCCTCCCTCCCTTTGAGGTGGTCCAAGCCAAAGGTTAGGTCACCAGGAGACCCGCAGCTCTCTGGAGGCCCACTGAGGTCCTCTGTGCTTGGCAGAGTGAGAGAAGGTTGTGGGGTATATCTGTGGTCTGTGGGTGGTCTGTTGATGCAGTAGGTCAAGGCTGGAGCATCTCTGGGCAGGGCAGTGTTGTTGTGGGTGTGCAGCTGGTGTGGTGCCTATGTCTCGGGTTTTTTTTGCCAGCAGTCAGCAGTGGGACTTGTGGCAGTATTCACAATAGCAAAGACTTGGAACCAGCCCACATGTCCATCAATGATAGACGGGATTATGAAAATGTGGCACATATACATCATGGAATACTATGCAGCCATAAAAAAGGATGAGTTCATGTCCTTTGTAGGGACATGGATGAAGCTAGAAACCATCATTCTGAGCAAACTACTGCAAGGACAGAAAACCAAACACGGTATGTTCTCACTCATAGGCGGGAATTGAACAATGAGGACACTTGGACACAGGATGTCCTCACATCACACACCAATAGGTCTCCTTCTGATGAGTGTCCCAGAATTTGGCCTGACCAGCTTTTGTCCCAAGCCTTCTGCACCCAGATTGCTGGGCTGTTAGGCATTCAGGGACACGAGGCTTCCCTGGGGAGAGGCTGTGGCTGCCAGACAGGCCACACCCCTCCCAGATTGGCCCAGCAGAAGCAGGCAAACCCAGCTCCTGTGTCAGCCCATTAACTCCTGCCTCACTCTTCCCAGCACTTTGAGAGTGAGGGTTCTTCCTTCACTTAAGTTTCGGCCACAGATCTCTGTTCAGTACTCCTGGGCTGCATGCTCTAACCCTGGGAGATTAGGAGTGGGTCCATGGCTTTGTTGTCCGGCCCCTCAAGGTTGAGCACCAGCCATGCAGGGGCTGGGGGCGCTCCAGGTCCTCCCAGGATGCCAACAAAAATGCTGTAGTAGTAGTTGCTAGCAAAAGCACTCTGTTGGGGCAGAGTAGGCTGTGCTGTGTGCCCGCTCCTATGGGAGTGGCCAGAAAGGGACTCTGGGATCGGTCAGTGGACAGGTGGGTGCACAGGTCAGATATGCCATGCAGGAAAGACAGCCCTGCTCTCTCCAGGTTCAGTAGTCAACAAAGGTTATAGTCTCATAGAGAAATATGTAGAGCCTTGGGGGATAAGCATCTATGGCCATATTTTGTTACAGCTGTCCCCATGCAAAGAGGCTCAAACTCTATCTCTGCTGACTCTCCAGGCAGTTCCCCCTGCCAACTCATATGGCCATGGGGGTCATAGGGTCTCCTGCAGCTAGGATCTTGGAGATCTGTAATGAGATCGGGCTTGTCTTCAGTTACTTCCTCCAACCCTTTCTTAGGAGTTGTTCAGGGCCAGGAATAAGTTCCAGAGCTTGGCAACCCCATGCAGGGTTCTGAGCTTCCTCTCTCTTCAGCCCTGGTGTCTGAATCATCTTTCCATTGACTCTCAGTGCTTTCTCCCCAAAGATCTGTTCAAAGTATGATGGTTTACTCTATATTTTGGTCTCTCTTGGTAGAGGATGCTCTTCCTGGCTGCATCTAGTTGGCCATTTGTCCCTCTCTTGCACTTTTAAATTAAATTTGTTCCTATTTTATTTTTTGATACTATTTTAAGTGGAATTTTAAAAATTTCATTTTTGCCCAGCACTTTGGGAGGCCGAGACGGGCGGATCACGAGGTCAGGCGATCAAGACCATACTGGCTAACACGGTGAAACCCCGTTTCTACTAAAAAATACACAAAAAACTAGCCGGGCGAGGTGGCGGGCACCTATAGTCCCAGCTACTCGGGAGGCTGAGGCAGGAGAATGGCATAAACCCGGGAGGCGGAGATTGCAGTGAGCTGAGATCCAGCCACTGCACTCCAGCCTGGGCCACAGAGCAAGACTCCGTCTCAAAAAAAAAAAAAAAAAAAAATTCATTTTTGAACTGTTCATTGATGGTGTATATAAATACAACTGAGTTTAGTAGATTGATCTTTTGTCCTGCAACCTTGCTGAACTCATTTATTAGTTCTGACAGTTTTTTAGTGGGTTCCCTGAGATTTTCTAGATATAAAATGATGTCATCTGCAAAAATAGTTTTATTTCTTCCTCTTCAATCTGGGTGCGTTTTCTTGACTAGTTGTTCTGGCTAGAACTTTCAGTATAATGTTAATGTTGAATAGATGTGGCAAGAATAGACATCCTTGCATGTTCCTGATCTTACAGGAAAAGCATCCAGTCTTTCATCATTAAATATGATGATAGCTGTGGACTTTTCATTGGGGTCCTTTATCAAATTGAGGAAGTTCCCTTTTAGTCCCAGTTTTGTTTGGTTGTTTTAACCATAAAAGGGTGTTGGATTTCCTGTTCTCTAGTAAGATGATCATGTGGCTTTTGTTCTTTAATCTGTTAACATGGTGTATCATATGGATTGATTTTCAAATGTTAAAACAACTTTGCATCCATAGGATAAATACCAATTCATCATGTGTATAATCCTTTTAATATGCTGCTGCATTTGGTTTACTAGTATCCTGTAATGGCTATTTGCATCTACAGGCATACCTCAGAGATATTGTAGGTTCAGTTCCAGACCACGGCAATAAAGTGAATATTGCAGTAAAGTGAGTCACACAAATGTTTTGTTTCTCAGCGCATATAAAAGCTACATTTACACTATACTGTAGCCTACTAAGTGTGCAATAGCATTATGTCTAAAAACAAAACAATGTACATTCTTAATTAAAAATACTTTACTGCTTTTTAGCATTTTTTAATGCTAATGTTCACCTGAGACTTTAGTGAGTCCTAATCTTTTTGCTAGTGGAGTCTTGCCTCAATGTTGATGGCTGCTGACTAATCAAGGTGGTGGTTGCTGAAGGTTGGGTGGTTGTAGAAATTTCTTAAAATAAGACAACAATGAAATTTGCTACATTGATTGAGCCTTCCTTTCACAAAGATTTTTCTGATGCTGTATGATAGCATCTTACCCACAGTAGAAGTTCTTTCAAAATTGGGGTTGATTTTCTTAAACCCTGCCTCTGCTTTGTCAACTAACTTTATGGAATATTCCAAATCTTTTGTTGTCATTTCAACTATGTTCACAGCATTTTCACCAGGAGGATTTCATCTAAAGAAAACATTTTCTTTGCTCATCCATAAGAAGTAACTCCTCATCCATTCAAGTTTATGATGAAATTGCAGTATTCAGACACATCTTCAGGATAATTCTAGTTCTCTTGCTATGTCTACATCTGCAGTTACTTCCTCTACTGAAGTTTTGGATCCCTCAAAGTCAGCCATGAAGGTTGGAATCAACTTCTTCCAAATTCCTGTTTGTGTTGGTATTTGACCCCCTCTCATGAATCATGAATGTTCTTAATGGAATTTAGAATGGTGGATCCTTTTCAGAAGGTTTTCAATTTGCTTTGCCCAGGTCTTTCAAAGAAATCACTATCCATGACAGCTATAGCCTTATGAAATCTTATTTCTTAAATAATAAGACTTGAAAGTCTGAATTAATCCTAGGCCATGGCTGCAGAATGAATGTTGTGTTAGGAATGAAAATATCAATCTTGTTGTACATCTCCATCAGAGCTCTAGGTGTACTGTCAATGAGCAGTAATGTTTTGAAAGGAATCTTTTTTTCTGAGTAGAAGTTCTCAACAGTGGGCTTAAAATATTTAGTAAACCATGCTATAAACAGATATGCTGTCATCCAGGCTTTGTTGTTCTACTTGTAGAACACAGTCAGAGTAGATTTAGCATAATTCTTAAGGGCACAAGGATTTCTGGAATGGTGAATGAGCATTGGCTTCAACTTAAAGTCAACAGCTGCAATAGCCCCTAAAGACCTGTAAAGACCTGACTTCCAAATGATGTCACATTCTGATGTACTAGTGGGTAGGACTTAACATGTCTTTCTTACCAGTGGACACAATTCGGTTCATTGCAGTCTATGCAGATCCAGTTAAAGATAAGGTCATAATGGATTAGACTGGGCTATAAATTCAATATAACTAGTGTCCTTATAAGAGGAGGCAGACAAGAAAGACACAAAAACATGCAGAGAGTAACGCCAAGTGAAGACAATGGCAGAGATTGCAGTGAGGCATCTGACAAGCCAAGAATTGCCAGCAACCACAGAATCGAGAAAACAAGAGTCTCCTTCAGAGCCTCCACTCTCTATCTTCTCTCCTTCCAGGTCAATGCATGTATTTGATCATCAAGGCTGTTTTTTTTTTTTTTTTTTTTCTCTCTCTCTTATATTGTCTATGTCTTTTTTTTTTTTTTTTTTTTAAATTTAAATCCCTTTATCTTTTTTCTCTGTGGTTCAGTTTGGACATTTTTTATTGACCTGTGCTCAAGTTCACTGATCCTTTCTTGTGTGTGTCCAATTTGCTGTAAATTCCATCCAGTGAATTTTTGATTTTAGATACTTTCTGGTTTTAGGATATTTTTCCCCCTAGTTTCCAGGCCTCTTCTGAAACTTCCCATTGTTTTACTTATATCCACATTTCTCTGCATACATTTTTAAAACACTGAAGAATTTGTCTGCCAATTCCAACATCTAGGTCACCAGTGGGTCTGCATTTTTTATTGACTGTTTTCAAAAATAGTCAATAAAATAGTCACTTTATTAGATGTGGTTGATTTCCATTTTGTAGTTGGCTCTAGAAACAGCCCTAAGGTCTTAGACATGGTCTTAATTTCTACATATGCCCTTCTTGGATTTCAACATAAAGTTAACAGTGTTTATCAAGCCCCTCCAAATTTGAACTTCAATCTGTGTTTGTGGTGCTGGACAACTGCTGAGACCGCTGCTCAGATCTTTCTGCCTTTCGGTGGTTTTCTGTGACCATCTTGGAGTTTCATTCTGTGCACACAAATTTAATCAGCCAACCATCTGAGGAAAGTTTGTATGTAGATTTGGGGACTTCTTTTTCTGATTCCTTGCAGTCTAGGATTTCCTTTCTTAATTTCCAGCCTCTGTTTGCTCTCAAATAAGATCTGACTCCTCAGCCTAATATTATTTGTCACCATCTGCATGAACTCTACCTTCAGTGTGCTGAGTGCATGGTGGACACTCTCTGGGAAAAAGCTGTGATCTTACCCAGTGAACACCTTTTTTAACAGGGATCAAATGCCCTACACTTTCTGTTCACTCACCTGGGGCATCACTCTAAATAATATTTTGTTCCAAATTATTACTAAGCTTTAGTCTGATACAAGCTAGTCTTGCATTTCCAGAAGCTAGAATTAATTTTTGTTAATATTCACATATGATGGCTTACTTCCTCTTTTTGATAGTAATTTCGTATCTGAATTTAGTTAGTGGGAGTATGGGGGTCAGGATTGACAGCTTTTTTTCAAAGGACTTTATTCTTTTTTTAAGACAGAATCTTGCTCTTCTTCCAGGCTGGAGTGCAGTGTTGCAATCTCAGCTCACTGCAACCGCTGCCTCCCAGATACAAGTAATTCTCATGCCTCAGCCTTCCAAGTAGATAGGACTACAGGGGCACCACCACACCGCATAATTTTTGTATTTTAGTAGAGATGGGATTTCACCATGTTAGCCAGGCTGGTCTCATACTCCTGGCCACAAGTGATCCACTCACCTTGGTTTCCCAAAGTGCCGGGATTAAAGGTGTGAGCCACTGTGCCCTGCCAAGACTTGTTTTATTCTGATGGTTTTCAGGAAGTGGTATAAATCTTAAGACTCACTTTATTTTCTTGATCTGCGGACTTTATGAATGTGGCATTAAATCCCTGATCTACGTGAAAGGAGGCCTATGATTACAGAGGCGGCACCATCATCTCATGTACTACCTGGAAAAGGGGCAGAGTCAGTCAGATTACCCTTTGGTTTCAAGAGGCTGACTTCCCTATCCACCCTTCACTTGTAGGTGTTAACACCTATTAATATTCCAACTGAAGATGCAGAGATTTTTGGTTTATTGTTTGTTTTTGTTGAGACAGTCTCTCACTCTGTCACCCAGGCTGGAGTGTAGTGGCGTGATCTTGACTCACTACAACCTTTGCCTCCCGAGTTCAAGCCATTCTCCTGTCTCAGCCTCCTAAGTAGCTGGGATTACAGGTGTGTACCACCATGCCCAGCTAATTTTTGTATTTTTAGTAGACATGGGGTTTCACCATGTTGGCCAGGCTAGATTTGAACTCCTGACCTGGGGTGGTCTACCCACCTCAGCCTCCCAAACTGCTGGGATTACAAGCGTGAGCCACCATGCCCAGTTGTATCTTTGGTTTAATTCCCCAACTTTGTTCAGGCCCCCAAACTCTAGGCATTATACTTTGTTCTTAGAAGAGGAAGGGCTTTCATACTTAAGAGTTACAATTATCATCGAAGTTCATGTTTATCATTTTTCAAATTTGTCTGGTCTTGAGGAATTTTCTGTATTTTCCGGTAAGTTCAGTATTCCACTTTAAAGTACATTTGCAGTAACTTATTCAGCCTTTGGATGTTTTGTAGCAGTGCAGGACTTTTCAGAAAACCTTTATGCCAGCAGGGTGAATACCTTCATCACTTTCCCCAGCACTTTATTGAGGCATAATTTACATACAGCAAAATGCATATATCCCAAGTATACAGCTCACTATATTTTAAAATATATACACACATACATATATACGTATGTTACTTCTACTGCAATCGAGATTATAGAACATTCCATCATTCCAGAAAGTTCTCCTATGGTCTTCTTCAGTCTATACTCACCCCCAAAGATAACCATTCCATATTTCTTTTTGTGCTTCATATAAATGGAGTATGTCTAGCTTCTTTTGTTCAACGTTTTAAAGATTTACCTACATTGTTTTGCCAGTATATCATTTTTATTATTTTTAGAGACAAGGTCTCAGTCTGTCACTCAGGCTATAGTGCAGTGGCATGATCACAACTCACTGCAGGCTTGAACGCCTGGGCTCAAAGGATCCTCCTACTTCAGCCTGCTGAGTAGGTGGGACTGTAGGCGTGTACCACCATGCCCAGCTGATTTTTAAATTTTTCTGTAGAGATGGTGTCTTGCCATCTTGCTCAGGATGGTCTGGAACTCCTGGGCTCAAGTGATCCTGCCTTGGCCTCCTAAATTGTTAGGCTCACAGGTGTTAGCCATTAAGCCCAGCCCATTCTTTTAATTGCAGACTAGTATCCAATGTATAAATATACCATTACTTGATTATTAGCTTGTTGACAGTTATTTGGGTAGTGTCAGATTGGAGATATTATAAATAAAACTGCTATTCTTGTACAAGTCTTATTGTAAAAACACACCCTCATTTATCTTGGGTAGATCTTTAAAAGTGGAATCGCTAAGTCACAGGGTAGGCATTATGTTTACTTTTATAAGCAACTGGCAAACTGTTTCCTGAGGTGATTAAACCATCTTGGACTTCTATCATTTGTTCCACATTCTCACCATTTGGCGGTTATGCAGTGGTATTTCATTGTGGTTTCATTCTACATTCCCTGATGGCTGATGTTTGAGTGCCACTTCCTATGCTACCCCTGTATCTGGAGAGCTTCTGTGAAGTATGTATTCAATTCACTCATTGTTAAACTGGGTAGATGTTACAATGGTTTTAAAATGTTCTTTGCTTTCCTGTGTTAGTTCTGTGTATTGTGAATATTTTCTCTTAGGCTGTGGCTTGCCTTTTCACTTTAAAAGTATCTTTTTGATGAGAAGAATCTAATTTTGATGAAATTTATCAGTTTTTTTGTTTAACCTTCCTATCTTCACCTAAGATATCCTTGTCTACCCCAATGTCATGAAGATAGTCTGTGTTTCCTTTTACAAGATGTATTGTTTTGCCATTCACATTTAGTTCTATAATCCATTTTGAATAAATTGTGCACGGTATGAAGAAGGCATCAACACATTGCTTTTCACCAGACATCCAGTTACTTCAACTCCAACTGAAAAATCTTTCCTTTTTCTATTGAATAGCTTGTTTTTGCTGAAAAGCCAATAACAATATATATGTGAGTCTATTCCTGGACATGTCTATTGATCTATTTGTTGTTTACCCTAACTCTAGTACCATACTCTCTTAACTGTTGTAGCTTTAGAGCAAGTCTTGACATTGGGTAGTACAAGTGCTCCAATTTTATTTTTCTTCTTCAAAATTATCTTGGCTACTTAGAGTCTGTTGCATTTTCATATATGTAGCTGTCAATTTCTACAGATAGCCTTGTGAGATTTTGATTTCATTGAATCTAGATATCAATTTGTGGGGAACTGTCATCTTACCATTATGCAGTACTTCAATCCATGAGCATAGAATATCTATTTATTTTGGTGCTCTATAATTCTTCCCAGCACTGTTTTGTAGTTTTCAGAGTAGAGGTCTTGCACATCTTTTGTTAACTTTCTTCCTACTTAGAAGTTTGAATTCTTTGATGCTATTACAAATGGCATATTTCAACGTTGAATTTTCAAGTGTTTGTTGCTAGGGTAGAGGTACACAACTGAATTTCATATATTTGCCTCATATTCTGCAAAATTATCAGTCCTGGTAGATTATCAAGCAAATGCTTGGCAATCTTCAAGAAATCAGAGAATGGAGAAAATGTCATCTAATTAGAAACAGATCTAATTTTCCAAATGGCTTAAAAAGTGACTCATTCTTTGTATACAACCCCTCACAGTTATGACCTCAGAAACACTACCTTCTAAGTTTCTTTTTACTTTGAAGAACAGGTAACTATAGAGTTAAATTTGCTCTTGCTATACTTCTTGGAAGCTGAGAAGAGTATCAAATCCTTACAAAGAGGAACCTCTGTTTTTCAGCTAAACGTAGAATGGGAGCAATGAGGACATGGCCTGCATGATGTCCTCCATCCGCAGAATGGATGAATATTCCCAATGTTCAATGGCAGCACTATTTCTCAAGAATGCCAATTAAGACAGACAGATATATTAAAATAGACTGGGACTGGCATGAATAGATTTGCGAGATTCAAATTATCCTTAATTGTCACATTTAAGAATTCCTCACTGGTTAAATAATAATCCCATTTTTTCATCCTTCATTTTATCTTTTCCTTTTTTTTTATTAGAGACATGGTTTCTTCTATGTTGCCCAGGCTGGAGTGCAGTGGCACCATCATACCTCACTGCAACCTCAAACTCCTGTCCTCAAGTGGTCCCACCATTTCAGCTTCCCAAAATGCTAAAATTACAGGTATGAGCCAGTACCCAGCCATTGTTTTCCTTTTCATTCTTTTCTTCCCAATTTGATTTATAATAGAGTGATAAGCATCTGCCTAATTACAAATAATTATGACAAACAGGGATCCACTCTTTCAAATAAAACCAATGTAAGGCACAACTATACAGGAATACTTTGTATTTTCAAAGTATTTAGGAATTCTTTAATTAGAAAAATAAAGGCAATGGGAATATCTATCAGGTTCTAAAAGTACCCATGAATTAAATCACTTACATCTCCCACTTAAAAAACAAAACAAAACCTTAAATCACATTGCTGTTAAGCTTTCACACAGTAAGAAATAAGACCAAGCTATGCTGGAGTACAAAAACCTGAAATTCTGAGCGTGAAAATAATTTATTGATTAGACATCTTGCTTATTCAAGCATTAGGCCTACTGGAGATAGAATTAACACAGCTCATGGAAAAGGGAAAAAAAAAAAAAATCCATCCAGCACCTGCTTCCTTTCAAATTTCCTGGGGACATGGTTTATGCATTTTGTACTATAGCCTCACCCTAAAGCATCCCCATGTGCTTGATGTTGATTAACTTGAACAGGATATGAGAAACTTTGTGTACACTCAACCTCGCAAATATAATTAGCGATGCGACTTTCGGAAACATTCATAGGCACAAGAAATAGCACTGCCTGCAGTGAAAGTCCTTGATAATCAAAGAAAAGAATTCCATTAAATATAATTTTACAAATATGAAAGAAAATATATGCATTTTTGCCAACAGACTGCTCTACATATCAGGAAAAATGTCTTAATGAGATTCCTCCTATGAGATTAAAAGGTTACCTTTTAATTGACAACTTTTAACTGACACTCAGGTGATTCTGTGGTATTAAAAAAAAATCAGAGAAAATAAAACTGATTTAGCCTAAAATTTAGGAAAAGAAATGCAAGCCTATTAATATGGAATAATAGCTGCACTTCTTTGGCTAAGTCATTAAAAAATGCCAATTAAACATTTTCAGTCAAATTTTATTTTAAAAAAGCAGCAGATAAACATTACAATTCAATAACCTAATCTAAATATGCACTTGACAATGAAGCATATCTGAGTATGGAGTGAAAAAGGTTTTCCAAAAAACCATCAAATATATTATCTCCAAATACCCAAATAATAAATCACTTCTGCAGGCCTTTTGTTAAGTGGAATCATAAACAAAGAACTGAAGATTTATTGCTGTGAAAACAAATCTGTGGTACAGTAGTATGAATCTTGGGTATTTAGCATAATCAGTTGGGTCAAGAAGTTGGAAATGTGGTAAGAAATGTGTGTGTGTGTGTGCACGTGTCAGTCTATAAGCCGGCTGACCCAGGAGCGACTGAAACATCTAATTTGTTCAGCTGAGATCAGACATTGTTAAATTTCCATTTTTTAGAAGGCAATTAAAAATTACAATTCCAACAGCCCACAAACCAAACAAAAAAAAACTGTAGAGAGAAAGTAAAACTATATTCAAAGAGCCTTTTTTTTTCAGCTCAATTTCAGCACCCCAAGGAAAATAAAAGCATCCATGACTATCACAGATGAAAACAAAATGAATGTCATTGGAATCAGTTATTTTTCCCCACTGAGGTATAAAATCTAGATAGAAATTTGATACTATACTATAACAAATTGTACTTCTCATAGTTCTAATTTCCTTTAAACCCTGTTTAATATAGTTTTTGTTGTTGTTGTTGTTGTTGTTGTAAAAATGTTGTTTTCATGATTCTGAATCTGGTTCCAGTTCTTTTATTTTTATATCAATATTTAATATACTGGCTACCAGTTCTAATCAGGAAAAAAAACCTTGGAAATCTCTTCATTATGACAGCACGTTCAGCAGAAATTACTGATGTGCAAGCAAACCATGAAAGGTACAGTTCTCCAGAAAGCATATTTTGTTGATTTTTTTCATTGTCTCAATATTCTTTACCATGATTTTCGGAGAAAGACTCTTTCAGTCTTGTAAACATCAGTGTGCACAGTCTCATTACTATGCAGTTTCACGTCCATGGACAGGAAGGCTGGTTCACAGCTAGTGAAAAGCTAGAGAAGTCTAAGTTTTAATGGCTGATAAACCTTACATCCTGCAGAGGAGGAAAGCACTTTTCCTTTTTTGCTACTTAAGAATGTGGCAGAAATGTATGCTGAGGTAGCCCAGTCAATCCTTATTTTTTTTCATTTTTTTTTTTGTAAATTTGGTCTCAGAATATTTCTGGCAGGGTGACGTTTCGAAGAAGCCACTGCTGGGACCGACTTCCATTGCAGTCTCTAATGCTGGGCACCTGGCTATCCTCTTCTGTGGCTTTATCCAGGCACTGATTACTGTTCACATGCTGCAGGGTTAATTTCTGAAAGTAACAGAAAAAATCTTAACATGACAGTGGAAGAAAACAAAACACCTCAAGCATCTGTTTTGGTGATTATTAAATTCCTCTGTAGAAAAAAATTTTTTTGGTAATATACATTATTTAAAAGACAATGGAGAAAAAGCAGGTAGGTGGATGGGTGGATATATAGAGAGAGAAGAGATAGGTAGATAGGCAGGTAGGTCGATAAAGAGGTACAAGGGAGGGAGAAAGGCACTGGGGTCCAGTAGGGTACACTTGACTTGCTGCAAGATGACCTAAATTCTAAGTCCTAATTCTGGCATAAGCTCTGTAACACTATGAGAAGCTTCTCTTTTTTTGTGCTTCAGTTTCCTAAACAACAAAAAAGACCAGATTAGTGGTTCCTAATTTAGGATTCTCAACCTATTTTCAAACAGCTATTTCAAAATTGTTTCATTTCTCTATGATAAGGCTGTTCAAGTTAATTCTGTGATTTCAAAGCTCAAGTTTTTAGAAACTCAGGTGTTTCTGATAACTCAAAATCGTAAAAATGTCGGGACAGCTGAGATTTGGTAAAAATCAATCTCATGCCTATGTCCACAGCAAACCCAGAGGCTGTTCTGGTGGTTAAAGGAGATGGTGTGGTACAGAAAGAAAAGCACAGGAATGTGGAGTTGAGTTCATAGCCTGGGTAACTTGAGGTTTCTCATTTTAAAAATTAGGATCACATTACATATTTTGAGCAGATTTTGGGAAACTACATAGATAATGAAGATAAAGTACATAGTGCCTCATCTACAAAGGAGATTCTTAATAAATGGTTAACAGACATAGCTATATATTTTACTTATTTAAGTTCTAGATTTGATGCTGCAACATGTTATTAGGATAATTTTGAAAGGGCAGGGCAGGTAAGAATTAACAGATAGATAGTTAACAATGATCCACATCAATGATTGTGATAATATGCTCTGGTCATGTTAAGGACTTCAAGGTAGTTGTATACAGGAATGTGCATTAAGCATTACTCTACGAATGCAAATTAACTCGAAGGAAATGTAAAATGTTTAACACATAGTTATCCGATTCTTTTACTCATGGCTCTTTTTTAACGTAGTTCTTTTATCTGAAACATTTCATTTTCATGAGGCCTTTTTTGTACCTATTAGAACTTAAAACAAAATCTAGTAATTGTATACTACTTAGGCTTCCAGCCATTTATTATTATTCTGGGTTGTGGTCAAAGTAGGACCTGGCAGATGACAGTCTACCTTTGCAGATGTCACTATTGACAATGTCTTTAGGTTCAGAATTCTATCTTTAATGCTTCGAAATGGAAGAGTCAGCAAGGCTGTGGGAATTTTTTTTCTTTTTCTTTTTAAAATGCAGCCTTTGTGTAGTTTATTGAGAGGAGGGGCTTTGCAGTCAGACATTCCTGGGGTGATTTCCAGATTTGTCACACACCAACTATATGCTTCTGAGCAAAAACTTAAACTCTTTGAGACCCAGTTTCCTCATCTATAAAAAGGGGACAAAAATACCTCACCGGGGTTTCATGAGGAAACACTGAGATAATGTACATAAAGTGCTGCCTATTCCAGAGTAAATGCTTGATAAATGGTACAATGACATTTACATACAATGGTGATTTGTATTTATAGAGTAATGCTTCTTATTGGAAAACACAACATCCTAGCAATGTCCTGAGCAGTCATGGACACAACCCAGCAGCCAGAGCGCTGCGGCTCAGTGTGCACCCTGCTGTCAATGCCTTCGTCTCAGGAAAGACAAAAACAAGAGAAACTCTCAAACATTCTGGGAGTTCCCGCAAAGCTTACTCCAGTGGCCTCCCTCATCAGGCCCATGGTCGCTATTACTAAAAACAAAAAAACCCCAACTAAGCACAACGAAAAATTTAGTAGGGAGAGTTGGTCTCTTTCAACCCAATTTCTAAAAATGTGCATTTAACTCATCTAGATTCATTAAAATAAACCCATCACAAAGACATAGGTTATTGCTCTGTGCTGAGTATTTAACTGTTTGACATCAGGACAGAATCCCCGTAACTTGGAAGGTAAGAAGCACCCCCAGGAAGCCTAGACTGGTGGAGAACCCTGTTCCAGATACAACTCTGGCTGCTGACAGCAGGCACACAGCCTTGTGGGTTGGAACCCTGTGGGTAGGATGCTGTCATCAAGCACTCCTCAGAGGACTCAGGCAACACCAGCTAGTCTCCATCCAGAGAGAGCTGGACTAAGGCATCAGAACAAGCAGGTGACAAGCATCTAACTGTACACCTTTGAAGAAGAGGATAAAAGCTATAATTAATCATTGAGTAAAGTCTACCTGCATCCTAGAAAAAACAATTTGCCAACCTCCTACTCCTAATCTCTAGATGCAACTAGGTCTAAAATCTGCATTTTATTCCAGAAAGGACAGATACACGCAGTCAAAGCAAAAGAGCCCAGTGCCTTATTATAAATTTTATGTAATATAAGGAAGACTCAAAACTATTAATTGAAAATAGTGTGGGACTGTACAAAGAAACCTGGATCGAGAATCAAGAATTCTAGATTTGAGATCTAGTCATACTATCTGGCTGCTTGGGGACCTTGGGCAATTAATTTCCTTGGGAAATTAATTCTGAGTTTCAATTCGTACTTGTATAAAAAGTATCCTGGGTTTAATTTCTAGGGTTACTTTGAAATCTAAGAATTCATGATTTTAGATTACAGATAATTGACATAGTATTCTGTTATTTTTTAGACTGTTGTGTTTTCAATGGATGGAGGCAGGATGATTCTGATGGGCTGTTCCCCTCCAGTGCTTCCCCTGCAGTCTGCTCAGGCTGTTGGACCTGCACTGCAACTCAACTTCTCCCTCTGCCCAGGGAGAGGGAGGTATTCCTTTTACAGGTATTGACCCAAAAAGTGCTCCCTAATAAACATCCTGAATGCTCAACTTTATCTTGGAGTCTGCTTCTGGGAGAAATCAACTCCCAGTATTAATGTTTTATCTCAGCGGGAAAAAACCTTGCAAAGTGATCTACCAGTTTTACAATTTCACACTCATAACTGGCTCTTTCTAAATACTCTATCTCCAGCTTTTTACCTGTCTCATCAAACATTTACTTTTGGAATACTGTTGTGGTAGACTGTGTAGGTTGGCTAGCCGACAGTCCTTCCCAATCCCTGTCTCTCTCTTGGCCATCTCACACTCTAACAACTAGAAAACCAAAGACTTGCTTTCCCAGCTTCCTTTGCAGCTGGGGGTCACCATGGGATGAAGTTCTGGTCCATAAGACATAAGCAGAGCCTGCTAAGGGGGGTTCCAGAAAAACCTTTTACTTTGCTAATGAAGAGCAACACATGTGGTAGTGTACCATTCCCCTTCCCCTCCCGCTTCTGCCTGGAGTTGGGATGTGACAGAGCTGCAGCAACCATCTTGTGGCCACAAGGAAAAGCTAAGAATATTACAACAATGTTATCCCTGACATCACTATGCCACAGAATTTACTTACCTCTAGACTTATGTAAGAAAAAGAAATCCCTATTTGTTTTAGCTATAATAGGTTTTTAAAAATACTGCCTAATAAATATACTATCATTTTCCAATAAACTTAAAAGTAGGAGGTTTTTCATTTTTAAAATGTTGTGGTTGTCACAATGGCTATGGGGTGCCACTAGCACTTACTGTCTGGAGCCAGAGATGCTACACACCCTAATGGCAGTAGCACATACCATGGGAAACCCTGGAACAGCACATTCAGGCCATTTCCAATGGCCATATTAACTGAGCTATTATTATAGGTAATATTATTTCTTCTATAGTCTGACATTGTGAAAGGAAACCCAGGATTTATAAAAGATGATCTCTGTCCTCTCAGATCTAACAATCTAATAGTGGAGAAAAGATTGCTAGATAAATAACTACAAAGTACAGCTTTATAGAGGTCAGAGATGACTAAGTTAGGATTGACAGAGTTAATTTCAGGCTAGGATTCATGGAAGTGATGTCAAAGCTGGATTCTTAAGAATGGGTAAGGTTTGTCAGGCAGAGGGAAGCATACTATCTTAGCTGTGAACTAGGAAAGTATAAGGTATGTTCACAGAACAGCATATTGATGATTAAAGTAGACCATGGTTGGTGTATGACACAGTATAGGGAAGAAAGATGGCCAAAGTCGGTAACTTTGGACAACATTTCCATTTAAGGAGTAGGATGAAGAAGGAGACAGCCAGGCCAACAAAAGGAACAGAGAGCAAACTAAGAGAAGAACATAAACAGTAGTGCATCTTATGGCCAAGGGATAAGAGGACATGAAAATATCAGGTCAGGCTGAGTGCGGTGGCTCATGCCTATAATCCCAGCACTTTGGGAGGCTGAGGCGGGCAGATCACCTGAGGTCAGGAGTTCAAGACCAGCCTGGCCAACATGGTGAAACCCCATCTCTACTAAAAGTACAAAAATTAGCTGGGCATGGTGGCGGGTGCCTGTAATCCCAGCTATTCAGGAGGCTGAGGCAGGAGAATAGCTTGAACCGGGAAGGTGGAGGTTGCATGAGCCGAGATCATACCACTGCACTCCAGCCTGGGCGACAAGAATGAGACTCCATCAAAAAAAAAAAAAAAAAAAAAAAAAATATCAGGCCAGGCATGATGGCTCATGCCTGTAATCCCAGAACTTGGAGAAGCTGAGGCAGGTGGATCGCTTGAGTCCAAGAGTTCAAGGCCAGCCTGGACAACATGGTGAAACTCCGTCTCTACAAAATTACAAAAATTAGCTGAGCATGATGGTATGTGCCTGGGTCTTAGCTCCTCTGGAGGCTGAGGTGGGAGGATAGCTTGAGCCTGGGAGGTGGAGGTTGTGTGAGCTGTGATTGTACCACTACATTCCAGCCTGGGTGACAGAGCAAGACCCTGTCTCAAAAAAACAAAACAAACAAAACAAAACAAAACAAAACAAAAATCATCTGTTTAGCGGCACCAAATGCCTTGGAGAAGTTAAGCCAAAATAAAAAGAACCAGAGAAAGAGATATTAAAGATGTTGGTGCTGGTTCCAGAACCACAAGGCAAAAGCACAAGTTGAAAAATTAGGCAAATAGGTGGAAAGAGGTAAGTTTAACATGGATGCTTTAATTGAACTAATACCTTTTAAATACTTCCATGTGAGCTCATTTGATGGTGGGTGGAGAGAAAGGTTCCAGACAAAAGGAAAGACAAATATGAAAGGTTCTGTTATGTATGTCACTGAGAAATCATCACAAGCCAGAGAACTTTATTAATTAAAACTTATCTTTCACTTAAGTGTTTAAGTAAGTAATTTTAAAAGCCTACTTTCTGCCTCATTTCTCCCAAACTAGACTATAGAACTTGAAGACATACAGAAGGAACGGTGGCTACTCAATAAACAAGGACCCAGGGATTGGCGGCAACTGTGATTTTATAAGACTAAAATTTAACTATTAGGGAGAATTAAAACATGTTTATTTTACTTATTTTTCCCACCTGTCAATATTTAGTGTATAAGACAAGTTTGATCCATATTCAAGGTCCACAAGAATTCATTCCTTTAGCTATAAAGTATATAAATATACCCAGTGACACACATAATTTTATTACTATAGGCAACTGCATAAATAACTTACCACTGGGTCATACTCCCAGAGTTGGTTGCCTTTTAGGTGGTGGCATTTGAGCATTGTAACTGGGCCATTAAGTTTGGAAACATCCAAGCAAAGGTCATCTGTTCTAATTTCTTTGTTGGCAGTATAAGAGAAAACCTGGAAATAAAAATGCACACACATAAACAGAAAAAATAAATTAGTCAGCATTTTAAATGCCCAATTACCTGTCAGGGAAAATACAAGTATTTCAAGGTACATGATTTATGTACTTTATTAAAGTAATGAAGAATAAAGTGACTCAGAAAAGCTACCACTAATTTACACTGATGTTATGTTACTAATTTTCTTGCTTACAAGGTGAAGCGAAAATGACCTTGAGCTCTCTGTATACACTGAATGTATTGCCAAGGGTTGTCATCTGTTTGAATAAAAAGCACAAATAAATTTTGTGCTCAGCAATGTAAATACAGTTCTCACAATGGGCCTTTCACAAATGTTTCATTAAAAAAAAAGTCACTGGATTGAAAGCTTCCTTCACCTAAAAGTCTTTATTATTTTCTCTTTAAAGGAAGGAAAATATTTCCTGAATGATGTCATGGGATAAAAAAGGCAAAGTAAAAACAAATCTGAAAATTATCCCTTTTAAGAGTTTTCTAAGATACTCACCTGATTACCCCCCATACCGTGGCAATTAAAAATTCCAACTTTTTCATTCTCTTTTCTAGCCATGTTATCTAGACACTGATTTGTTTCCACATTTCGTATCTATGGGACAATGAATAATGAAAATATCAGGAGCTGGAGAAGTTAATTAGACAGACAAACACACAGATACACTAAAAACCAACCTAAACTTTTCCTGACACTACTCTGAAATGGCCTATTGGCCTCTCACTGTCTGGCTATCTAAAATACATTTGTCTAGAAAGGTCTTACAAACTGTTTATGTAATTTCTGTGTTTATGGGGGAAAATCCTTAAATTTTTTTTTTCAAGTTATTCCTTTCAAATTCCTATTGACTTCAAAAAACTCTACTTTGGTTAATGATTTAAAGCAATTAACTCCCTGAGGACACTATTATCAATGAAGACACGAACATTAATTCTGGTAACTACTCTGACTTAGGAGAGACTAAGGTGACTCTAGTCAAAGAGCTCGGAATTTCTTTCCTGGAAGCTGAAGTGTAGTGTGGTACAAACTCCACTCTTTCACTAGACATTTGTGGATTATGTAAAAGGAATTTAAGTTAGTCATCAGAATTAGGAGGAATATTTTAGGTAATGCTCCTGGATGTTTTGTTTCCTCTAAACTGTTGCAGTTTTAAAAGCATATGGTAAATTAACAGACATCTGAAAGTCTTAAATCTATTCCCATGTATGGTATTGTCAGCAGGTTAAGCCAGAAGAGAAACTACATCTGTCATGTAGACTTTTTTAAAAAGGTAACTAATTTTGTGTGATAAAGTAGGGGTAAAGTTAAAACCACAAATAAACAAATATACAGTCTGCATATTATTCCAATATTCCCAGGCAGCCAGGAATAAAAACTAGGGTTCTGACATAAAAGACTCAGGTTTAAATACAAGTTACCTAAACCTTTTGAGATCAGGAACTGGGGGGTAATGTCAGTTCTATGCTGATGCTATGTAAGGCAATGTATCCAGGCACCTAATTCAGAGTCTAGCACGAGCAGGCTCAGAGAGAGTAATAATCTGCACTGTTACTTTACCACTAGTCACATCCATCTTGCTATTCCACCAAAATCTCAAACTTGGCTCATTCAAAACAGAATTTTTCTATTTTCTAATATGAACACTGAATCATCTTCACATTTTAATACGTCCCCACCTCATCCCCTCTTGAGAATTGCTACCTGAAACAAACCTCATTATCATTCCTCCAAAAATTTCCCATTTTCCTGATATTCCTATTTTTATTAATATTCCTACAACTTGTCCAATTATTCAAGCTAGAAATTTCAAAATGTTTTTTTCTTGGGGTCCAATACATCATATCAGTTTCCAGGAGTTCTTTTACCACATAATTTACATCATCATTTTTTATCCATTATTTTAATTGTGAAACCTATTACCTCATAAATAGGTTATGTAAAAGATTTTATGGTTAAATACCAATTTGCATAAAGCACACCTTCCTTCATCCTGGTAGGTGATCAATTAATACCAGATGATGATGGCTATCTCACTTGAAAAAGAATTTAATTCAGATTGGGCCAATCACAGTGACCCATGTCTATAACCCGAGCACTTTAAGAGGCCAAGACAGTAGGATCGCCTGAGACGAGGAGTTCCAGACCAGCCTGGGCAACACAGCAAGACCTTGTCTCTACAAAAAATAAAAATAAAAAAACTTAAGCATGGTGGCTCACGCCTGTAGTCCCAGTTATTTGGGAGGCTGAGGTGGGAGGATCACTTGAGCCCAAGAGTTCAATGCTGCAGTGAGCTATGACTGTGCCACTGCACTTCGACTTAAGTGACACAGCAAGGCCCTGTTAAAAAAAAATAGTTCATATTGTGACAAGATGAGTCTTTATCTCATACATTCACATAAAATAATCATTTCCTTATACTTTTGATAAAAATTATAAACTCTCCAATTTTGTTTTCCTCTATTTCTTCCCCCAAATGCAGATGTAAAGGTTGCTAAAGAAAGATGATAAATGCCACAGGAATTATTAGATTAACACCATTGTTATCTTCAGCTTCTCTTGCTCTCATATGGAATGGCCATTTGTTTAAATAATTGCCTTTTACCAAAATTCAAAACAAATTAAAAAATGCAATTCATGGTGGGGTGTGGTGGCTCATGCATGTAGAATCCCAGCACTTTGGGAGGCTGAAGCAGGAGGATCACTTGGGCTCAAGAGTTTGAGACCTGCCTGGCCAACATGATGAGACCCTGCCTCTGTTTTATAATTATAAATAAATTTTTTAAAAAATGAAACTCTCCTGAAATTTAATAGGATTTCCTATCATGTTTTAAGTATCTTATAATAAATAAACTTAGCTAGTTTGTTTCTATAAGTGATCCTGCTAATAATTATAGTAAATTCATTGTGCTTCTGTGCTAGGCACTGTTGTAAGAGATTTGTACATAACAGCTTCTACCTTAACAAGATTCCTACAACTAATTCCCAACATGCAAGATGTGGGCCTCTATCCCTTGGGGTTACTACTGACCATTAGATGTTCAAAGTGGAGTTTCTCCAAGGACTGGAAACCACTGCTTCCCATTAGCTGTTAGAGTGAAGAGCAACTATCGCAAGGACAAAAAACCAAACACCGCATGTTCTCACTCATAGGTGGGAACTGAACAATGAGATCACTTGGACACAGGAAGGGGAACATCCCTCACCGTTAGGAGATGAACCTAATGTAAATGACGAGTTAATGGGTGCAGCACACCAACATGGCACATGTATACATATGTTAACAAACCTGTACATTGTGCACGTGTACCCTAGAACTTAAAGTAAAATTAAAAATAATAAAAAAAAAGACTGAAGAGCAACTAAACTGCATCAACATGTGGTCAGTCAGGCCCAGGTGAGGTGGGTGGCGTGGTCAGAGACCCAGATTCAGGCTCGTGGTGGGGCCTGGAGGCAGTCCTCCAATGTACAGGGGAGAAACTGGAGATTACACTCCTGAAAGAGCACAGCTATGATGTTTGAGTCCCTAAGTGAATTTCACATTAGAGGACAGAGGATTCTGTTTGGCTCAACAAATAAGTGGCTTCTTTGTAGCTGAAGGGACAGCTGCTCTCCAGGTGGGTCCTTCTATATACCGCCTGGCTAGAGAATACAGAGTTTTCAGAGAATATTCTTCCTTTCTGTGTAGTGATACATGTGGACTACCTCATCTATGGGGTGTGTAAGATGTTTTTCTCAAGGACATGGAAAATTAAGATGACTATGGGGTAAGTTTTGTCCTTTAGGATTCTAGGAGGGAGAGGACCACCTAATAGGTTTGTTTGCTGGGAGTTAAGTTTGAAGAGCCTTTGGAGAAGGGGAAAATGAGGAACAAACATTTTCTAGGGATGCTGAATAAATGCTCAAAATTGTAATTCCATAAAAGGCTATATAACCAATTACCAGCTTTCTAATGAGACGTGGAGGGCAGAAATGGTGACAACACATACTTGTTTCAAGTTTATCTGGGATGAAAATAGGTATTTGGGTTGGTTATTCAAAATCTGACACTTGAAAAAAGAATTTTAAAACAGCAGAATTTGGAAAATATAGAAGGAAGAAAAAACACATTCAAGAATTGAGGACTAGCTTGTAAGGATGTTCTATGCAAATGTCTTATTTGTTGGACTTCTAAAAATAGTGACAACCTTCTGATAAGGGGTATTTTGAAGTTCAATCTAAGGAACGAATGGGCCAGATTTCTTCTGGAGTTTCCCACTCTTCAGAGGATTTTATCCCATCTCTTGGCGTACACACAAGTCTACAGCTAACTGCTTAGTGGTCTTATTACACTACCAATTCCTTTTAGTTCACTCCTTTCAAGTCACCTCTTGACTATCTTGGAAAGAGAAAAGCAAGAAGTGAGCCTTGTTTGGTAACATATTCAGTAGTCATCAGAACATCTAATGGCAACTGAGATTCTAAATTATCAGGAACCCTTAAATAAAAGGCAGATTTGATATGGGAAAAGAAGGGAGCTTTTCTTGGTTGAAGTAGATACTCCTGAATATCAATATGGTCCTGATATTCTCCTTAACCAGGTAGGAAGGTATCTACTGACAGGGTGGGTTGGGAATTTGATATGGTACATCCTTATGAATTATGATAATTCCAAATTATTTCAGAGTAGAGAGAATTAGAGGGGGCATACATTAGTTGTAAGATTTGAAAACACTAGATTTGACAAGGCAAATATGGTCACCTCAACTTAGGACCTGGGAAGGAGAAATGAGTGAAATGACAGTACATGATACAGACAGATGGGTAACCTCCTGGGTTGGCTATTTTATTTTTTATCTTATTTTATTTTATTTTTGAGACAGTCTCACTCTGTCGCACAGGCTGCAGTGCAATGGTGCGATGTTGGCTCAGTGCAACCCCTGCCTCCCGGGTTCAAGCAATTCTCTGCCTCAGCCTCCCGAGTAGATGGGATTACAGGCGCCTGCCACCATGCCTGGCTAATTTTTTTTTTTTTTTTTTTTTTTTTTAAGTAGAGGCAGGATTTCACTATCTTGGCCAGGCTGGTCTTGAAATGCTGACCTCGTGATCCACCCACCTTGGCTTCCCAAAGTGCTGGGATTATAGACATGAGCCACCGACACCTGGCCATGTGGCTATTTTAAAACAGCAGATGTTAATGTCTCCAGCACCATCCAGTACAACTTTCTGAGATGATGGAAATGTCTATATTTGTGCTAATATGGTAGCCACTAGGCATGTGTGGATATTGAGCACTTCAAATGTGGCTATTGTGACTGAAGAACCGGGCTTTAAATTCTATTTAATTTTAATTAAACTTATTTTCATTTATTTTATATTATTTTATATTTTGAAACAGTCTCTTGCTCTGTCACCCAGGCTGGAATGCAGTGGCATGATCTTTGCTCACTGCAACCTCCACCCCCAGGGTTCAAGAAATTCTTGTGCCTCAGCCTCCCGAGTAGCTGAGACTACAAATGTGTGCCACCGTGCCCAGCTAATTTTTCGTATTTTTAGTAGATATGGGGTTTCAGCGTGTTGGCCAGGCTGGTCTTGAATTCCTGATCTCAAGTGATCCACCCACTTCGGCTTCCCAAAGTGCTGGCATTACAGGCGTGAGCCACCAGGCATGGCCTAATTTTAATTAAATTCAATGTAGCTGACACATTGGATGTGCAGGTCCAGATCCTGACACATAGGAGAAAATCATTCACCATTTGTGAGGAGCTACTTGTCAATGATGGGAAAAGTTGCACAACATGCTAATAAACCCCAGTTCTCACACCCTTGGCCACCCTATGAAAGTCATGTGGAAAGTGCCCAAGTTTGGTTTGTACTTTCTGAAACTGTGTAAATCCTAGGACATCTAGTTATTTCAAGGGGAAAGATCAGTGGGTTAATGGCATTCTTCATAGGAATTGTTTATGGCTGATTAACACATCTTTCCTTACGTGGCCAGGCACACCACTGGGTCAAGCCAAAACAATCTAGAAACGATGTACAGACTGAGAGTATCATAAAGGGTGAGGAGCTGTTATAAACAAAGTTTTCTACTTGAATCATAGCAATGTCTGACTTACAGTGTGTGAATATCCACACTTTCAAAGAGTCTGTAGGGGTGAGAGTTTAGGTTTTGGGGACATGCAGATGGGCTTCATTCCCGACTAGCCATGAGACGTTGAGCAGGTTATTTACTCTAAGATTGTGATTCCAAAAAACACAATCTGAAGAACAGCATCTTGCAAGGTGCCCCACTAAAAAAGGTGTTTTATGATCAGATATGTTTGGGAAATACCAGATAAATAAATTTAAATAGGTTTCTTTGTTGAAGGACTTCTCAAAGCCTTTTAATATACCATGACTCTTGGTAGGAGTGGGGAATGGTGGTACAGATGGATGTAAGATGTAAAATAGTATTACCCAAACATATTTGACCTCAAAATCTACCTTCTTCTCCCCAGTACCTCGCCTTTCTAATTGAGCACCTTGGGGACATCAGACATCAATATTATTTACAACACAGAATTGAAAACACTGCTGTAAGAACCCTTTCTCATTGGTAAAGCAGAGATAAATCTCTCTCTCTCTCGGTTTGTTAAGTGCTCTAATTGAGATAATACATACAGATAGACACATAGTAGGCACACAGTAACTGTTGGTTTTCTTTCCTTTATCCACAGACCTAGCAACTCTTCAACCCCATTTCAGAAGTGGCAACTTAGCTGTACCTGACTATTACTTTAAAAATACTATTTTTGACATTAGGAATTGAAAATAATTGTGAATGCACTCATTCTTGGGAAAACAGGCAAGGGTGAGAGCTTAAGTTCCTTTGTTTCTACTATTAGTCTCCTCCAGAATCAGTATCTTATCTCATTAGAGTGGACAATGTAAGAGCTTTGTTAAAGTATTTTTATAATCTAGTATTAGTGAATCTGGATTCACTTTTCCACTCTCTGCTGCAAGGGAAGTATTGGTTAGATATGAGAAAGAACACCGACATTAGGGGTTAACAGCACAGGCTCTCAAACCAGATGGTTGTGAGTTTAGCCGTGTTTTTTAAACTATTTATTTGTGTCTCAATTTACTTATCTGTGAAGTGGGAATAACAGCACAATTCTATAGTACTGTGCTTTAATATTCATAAAGCATTCAGATTTGTGCTTGACATAAAGTACATGCTCAGTAAATGTTAGGATTATTAGATCTGCCTGGAAAAGCAATTGGTCAGCCCCTAAAACTGACTAAACCAGTAAAGGTCTAGACTGTTTACTTTTTGTTGTTGTTTAGAATACTCAGCTCCTGGGTTAACAGCTATCAGATACCACAATGAAACACATTTATTCACGTTCTACAGGAACTACAAAAGTCAGAGTTAGCTGAAGCCAGAGGCTCTAAATTATATCTATTACCATAGTCATATTTACATTTTCTGACTTCCCTTTCTGCTCAAAAATCCTATGATTTCAGGATCTATGATCTATGCAATCCTATGATCTATGAAATGCTAAATTACTGTTGCTAGCAAAGGAAGGCTCACATGGGTGAAGCTGTGATCAGAAGCATAAGATCCCTGGCAGCACTATGGTGGGTACTCTTAAGAATGACCTCCAATCTAGAAATGACACTTTTAACCTGGAGGATGTGGCCTGGGATTAAGGGCGTACAAGGATTAAGACCAGCTGCTAAGTTAATAAGGCGACAACAAGCAGGCCACAGAGGGTAAATGCTGTGACTTGCCCAGAAGCCAGCTGGCAAGAGGCAGGTAAGACGCAAGCTTGCCTTGGCAGCCATCTACCATGGAGCAGACAAGTGTTTCTTTGTCACACGCCCAAACTGTGGCCCAGCTAACAATGCCTAGGCGTTGTCCAAAATTGGGTCAGCTCAAAATAAAAAAAAAAAACAAAAAAAAACCACCACAACTCATTTTTGGTTCTAAAGACAAGCTGCAGAGTGACTGCTAGAAATCTTTCCCTGGTGCACTACTCACCCTGGGCCTTCTTTGACCAGTACGAGGTTATAGCAAAGGAAAACACATTCCCATTAATGAGGCATCGGTGAGAATGAAAGGCTCAAGAAACTCAATGTAGTCCTCACTTGTCTGAAAACAAATTCCTTAAATCACAACAAAGTTCAGAGGTAGGGAGCTCAAGTTAATCCTGAAATAGCCTTAGTAATTGTTAAGGATAAATGCAGAAGTCTGTGCCTGCCCTGGCACTGGAAAAAACACCAGGCCAGATGGCTTCACCAACTCCACCATCTGGCTTCCTTCGGGGATCTACTTGCTTTCCCTTATCTTATATTTCTATTTTACATCCTTTTCTCTTTCCCCAATTCCCCCTCACCAACAGCTTCCTCACTCTCAGCCCATAATCTTTGTGTTCAACTGAGGAAACAAGCCACCAGATGAGAAGGTCCTCACACTTCCACCACAAACTGCCAGTTTCCACCTCCAAACCTACAGCTGCCCTGCACTTGTTCCCATTCCCTTATCCTCCTTCCTACGACAAGAGATGACCTCTCTTCTTCCCACCCCCAACCAACAACCTCTACTTGTGTACAGATTTCACCTCCTATCCATCCAAATACACGACTCCTATAACAACAGACCCCTTCTTTCTTTCTATTCTGGTACATAAACACATAACATAAAATTTACCATCTAAACTGTTTTCAAGTGTACAGTTTAGTACTGTTAAATATACTCATGCTGTTGTAAAATGAATCTCTAGAACTTTTTCATCTTGCAAATGTGAAACTCTAGACCCATGAAGTAACTCTTCTTTACCCCCTTCCCTTAGCCCTGGTAACCTCCATTCTACTTTCTGTTTCTATGAGTTTGATTATTCTAGCTGCCTGAATCATACAGTATTTCTCTTTTGGTGACTGTCTTATTATGCTTAACGTAATGTCCTCAAGGTTCATCCATGTTGTAGCATGTATCAGAATTTCCTTCCTTTTTTAAGACTGAATAATATTCCATTGTATGTTCTATCAAGATTTATAGCAGTCACTCTGTAGCTTGTCTTTAGAACCAAGAATGAGGAGTTTTTTCCTTTGAACTGACCCAATTTTGGACAATGCCTACGCATTGGTAGCTGGACCGGAATGAACGGACACGTGGGGTGCTTCCACTTCTTGGCTATTGTGAATAGTGCTGTTATAAACATATAAGTAAAAATAACTCTTCAGACCCTGCATTCATTTCCTTTGGATACATACCCTGAGGTGGAATTGCTGGATAACATCGTAGTTCTCTTTTCTGAGCATTTTTTTTGAGAAACCTCCATACTGTTTTTAAATAGCAGTTGTACCATTTTACATTCACACCAACAATGCACAAAGGTTCCAATATTTCAGTATCCTTGCTAACATGTATCACTGTCTGTCTTTTTTTTTATAGTGGCCATCCTAATGGGTGTTAAGTTGGCTCTTTCTTTTGCATCTTTAAATTTTCTCTTTTGGGTTGCTCATATCAGCATAGTTTTATCTTAATAAACAAATAAAAACCCCTTTAAGCCCATATTCTCCTCCAGCTACCACCCATTTCTCTTCTCTCTTTTACAACAAAATTTCTTGCAAGACTTGTAAACATTCATCTATGTTGCTTCTTCCATTCTCTCTTGAAAACACGGTTTTTAACAACATCCATGGGAAACTCAACACTGTGAGATAGGCTACTGATAACATTTCCCTAGCCAAATGCAATCACCAATTCTAAATACTCATCTTCCTCAACTTCTCTGCAGTATTCCATACAGCTGATCACTTCCTCTTTCCTGAAACATCGTCTTTCCCTTAGTCTTGGAGACACCACTCTCTAGGTTCTCCTATTTCAATGCCTACTCCTTCTCAATCTTTTTTGCTGATTCCTTCTCATCTCCATGATTTCTAAACTGTGGCATTCCCTCTGGCATCGTCCTCGGTCTTCTCTCTCATACTTAACATTTTCTCCTCCTCAGATGACCTCATACAGTTTCGTGGCTTTAAAAACCATCCTATATACTGACAACCTTTAAGTTTACATCTCTATCACAACCTCTCCCCCAAACTGAGTATTCTTAAATGTAAAGACCAATTCACATCTTCACTTGGATCTCAAATTTAATGTGTCCCAAACTACACTGTTGATTCCCTTGAGCATCTGCTCTTCCTGTAGGCTTGCCCATCTCAGTAATGGAGCTCTACAGTGTCTCAAGCTTGACAGAAACCTTACATAATCCTTTACTCTCTTCCTTCCAACAATACACCAGCTCTACTCCTGTTTCCATATAGTTTTTCTCCACATAGCAGACAATGTGATCCTTTTCTAATGTAAGTTTGCTGGTATCTCTCGATGGCTTCCATTTGATTAAGAATAAAATGCAAAATGCAAAGTTCTCGCTATAACCTATAAGCTTTATATGATTTGAACCTCACTATGTCTTTGACCTTACCTTCTACTATCCTCCACCTTGTTCACTTTATTCCAGACAACTGGTCTCCCTGCTGTTTCTGGAACACACTAGTACATCGTCATCTTAGAAACCTTTAGGCCGGGCGTGGTGGCTCACGCCTATAATCCCAACACTTTGGGAAGCTGAGGCGGGTGGATCACGAGGTCAGGAATCGAGACCATCCTTGCTAACACAGTGAAACCCTGTCTCTACTAAAAATATAAAAAATTACCCGGGCGTGGTGGCGGATGCCTGTGGACCTAGCTGCTCGGGAGGCTGAGGCAGGAGAATGGTATGAACCGGGAGGCGGAGCTTGCAGTGAGCTGAGACAGCGCCACTGCACTCCAGCCTGGGTGACAGAGCGAGACTCCATCTCAAAAAAACAAAAAACAGAAACCTTTATATTTGTTCTTTCTTGTGCCCAGAATACTCTTTCCCTAAAAATTCATATGACCTGCTCATTCACTTTCTTCAGATCTCTGCTCAAAATCACCTTGACAGGACTCTTTCAACTTCTTTATTCTTTAAACTTCCTTACATAAAACAGTACTACTACCCACGCTCACTTGCCAGTCATTCTTTATCCCTTCTGCCCTTATTACCACCTGACATACTGTGGTGCCTTTCATAATCTGTCTTACTCGTGGACTGTAAGATCAACAAGAGCAGGATCTCTGCTTTACTTATTGCTGTATTCCTAGTACTTAAAATAGTACTTGTCATATACTAGCTACTCAAATATTTGTTGAATGAATGAAAGGACTGAAGAAGTGACAATCTTCTTCAGAGTGGGAGGTCACTTTTCTTGAGATTTAATCCTGGGATAGGCCTGGTTTTGGCCCTGTCTACACATATCATTATTTGCTGCTGTGATTTATAAAAGGAAATCTTGTCCTTCTATTGATTTCTATCGCAAAAAGGTTGGATTTTTTCCCTACTTGGCTTCATGTTTTTTTCTAAAAGCCATCTTATAATTAATTACAAGTTCACAAAGACCTGCATGGAAGTCTTTTTTTTTTAAAATATATACACAGATTTTACGGATTCACAATTGCAGATGGTACAGTCTGTTTAGGAAACACATCACTATACACAGAATAGGGAAAAACAGACTCCACAGTACACAGCTTATCTCCAGATGCACCAACTCAGTGGAAATCAACTTTTAGGAAGGAGGAATAGGAAAAAGAATATTGTTTAGACTTTCCTTATTGGAAGTTAAACTTCTATTTTTTTTTTTATAAAAAAGTAAGAACATAATAACCACATAGAATATATATATATTTCTTACCTCTCCCAATGAGAAATAGTGACGTGGAATTTGAGAATCAGGATATATATTCTCTAGGTACCAAGAAAAAGGTTTGCATTGTAGTTTGTGTCTTAGACCAACTCTTGATGATATATCTCCATAATCTACCTTTGTAACACCTGTTGAAAGAAATAATTGACTCTGAATTATTAGTGTGGTTTTAGGTAACACATGTTTATTACTGAATCTAATAAGCCAGATGAATGAGAACAGTGGTATCAGCTGGGTGATATGTGACTATACCAAGTGAGACACTATGAATCCACCAAAAGTATAAAGCAAGGAAAAGATATTAAAATGCGTTTTAATTTTTCAGAGAAAAATGACATTTATGTGAGAATGAAATATAAGTGATATGGGAGCAGTAAACTTCAATATATGTTAAGGCACAAACAAAAAAATCAAGGTGTATTTTGCTCAAATATTAAACAGAGCAATTGTTTGCAGTCAGGCTTCTCTCACACAACTCACTGAATTGTTCACTCTGCCACTTGATAGTCTTGCAGTAATTAAAAAACAAGGATGGACTAGTAACAATGTCAGGCCAACTTATAGCTGATGGAACAACTGTTCCTACAAAACTCTGAATAGCAAAGTTCCTGGAAAGAAGGCTCTTGTGGCATGTTCTGGGCTCTCAGTGGCCTTGTGATACTTGATGAAAGCCTCCTATGACAGCATCGAGGGGCTGCTTATAGAGAATGCTTATGACCCACTGCAAAAACAGTGGTTTTGTTATGTTGAATGAAAACTCCAAGAATCAAGAAAAAGTCATGCAAGCTAGAAAAATAGCTGAAAATTTAACAAGATGAAACTTCACAGGAATAAATATTAAATGTTGTGGTTAGGTTTTTAAAAAAATAGAACATCTGTAAAATCTGGGCTAGCAACACTGACCTGGATAATTTACTACTGTTAATTATGTATTATTCTAGGCATTCTGCCAAGCACTTTCTATACTGTGTGTGATTTCATTCATTCCTTACAATAACCTTATGAGGTAGGTGTTCACCTCTGCTCAAAGCTTCACTTCCACACTTCTTAATTCTCCTCCAGGATCAGGGTCAAGAAAGGTACAGTCTTGTATTTCTAATGCAAAACAATGCTAACCTGGAGAAATTATATAGAAGAAATTCTTGAATTCATCCATCCACACTTCTGCAAGTCGTCTGTTATTTTTATTGATAATCTGCCCTGTGCCTCCTGGAAACGTATAAGGTGTAGCTTTCCGAAACACATGTCCAACATGTGAGCATGTAACAATTTCCAAAGTTCCTCCACACTGCCAAATCTGAAAACAGCAGAGATGACCGTAAGATGTAGCTGAGTAATCAGGAAATGTTCACTTTAGCTTTCCCATAGCATTTTTCTTTTCAATTAAATAGGGGTTTGGCTTTTGTTTAAACTTAAATGGAACATATTGTAGTTACTGGTAAAAAGCTTCCAAAGTACCTCCATACTACCAAATCTGAAAATAACAGCTAAGACCATACATGACATTGATAGTTAAAAAAAAAAAAGTGTTGACATCTATTGGGTTCCACAGTTGGAATTTCGCAAAATCAGGGGCACATGGTGGGCTCTGACTGTAGGGTTAGGTTACAAAGTCAGTGCTTCCTCAAGAGAAACACTTCTCTAATTTAGGTTCTGATCAAACCAAAAGTTGAAGACTAAAACAAAGAAAACATAGGTTACAGGCTAAATACAGAAAAGACATGAGATCTAGAGCAGTGTTCTTCTAACTGCAGACCATTATTCCTAAGAGAATCATAAATTCAAATTGATGAATTGCAACCCGTACTGGTTAACAAGGACATACTGTTTCACAAAATGTTTAAATTTTATGTTTTGTGTGTACAGAGTATATAATGTATTAATGTGATTCATGGTTAAAAACAACCACCAAACAAAACCTGACCATGGAGTAGCCAGCCAGATTTTCATCTGTTCACCCCTTTCCAAACCTGTGTCACGGCTTATATGTGAAACCAAACCTATGAATCTAAACTAGATCCATTGTAAGTTCTTCAGTGAGATAGTAAAAGCATGTTTTGTTGTGTTTGTTAGAACAATAAAAACAAAAAAAGGGGTAAAAGAAAGATGATCAAGTATGTGCTAACATCCTTAATTTAATGAAATCCTTCTGTTCCTTTCAAAATATATTCCCCCAACCAAGTTAAAACTCTCATAACTCTTTACAATTAAAATAACATTTTGGAAAGTTCTGATTTTGTTAAATATTCAGTGTTCCTACCTTCAAGTTTTCCCAGGATCATAAAGTGTTAGAGCTGGATAGGATCTCCAAGATGATCTAGAGTCCAACCCTCTCTTTGACAAGAAGGCAAAGCGATTCACTGGGAACAAAGTGAGCTCACTGGTTCAGATTACAGCACACGTCAGTGTGACTTCCATTATAATAAGTTACGTGTCTAAAGTTGGTTATTTTCAAAAATATGCAATGCCATTTAAATGATATGTTGATTCTAGTGAAAATGAAATGCAAAGACTTTATATGTAGACTGGGTTAAATCAATTTAGAGTCATTCTGGAATTCTTTTGCATTTTTCTTTTTATTGAAAAATATAAAGCTGGTAAAGTGACTAGGTTTTATATAAAAAAGTTTTCACACTAAAATAAAAAGCATATTATGAAATGTGAAATTTATGTTTTTGAGAGTAAAGTACCAAAGTAGCATATTCAAACTACATATTAGTTTTTAGAGCTTAAATTACTTCCTTGAAAATAATAAAAATTAAAAACAACTAGGGAATCTTGTGTAAGTTTTATAGCTGGGCTTCAAAGGTAACTAAATTATTTGCTTCAATAGTTTATAATGAACCCTTAATATCAGTCTTTTTTATGGACCGAAGGTTCTGAAGTTACATTAAACTTCTATTAAATTCCATTTTTATTTTTTATGTAGAGATACATGAATAATCAAAGCACATCTATACTTGAGGTTAAATAAAAGATTAATTTTTTTGAAGGGAACTTACCCTAAAGGAAATTTCTAGATTTTCTCCTCCCCAAATATCCATTCCAGCATCATATGTTCCAATTTCCTGAAAGTAATCTCTGTCTATTGAAAAAAGGCCTCCTGCCATGGTAGGTGTTCTGAAATTCAATAACGCTATACCATTAGCAATTTAAAATTTACAATCAGCTTTTGTTTTTAAAAGCAGTTTCATAACTATTTATAACTACTGAGTAAGTACTTATTCTCACACTCTTCATAAACTTTCACAGGCCCTAGGGGTTTTCTGTGTTTTATGCTGTTACTTGGTCTTCAGACATGACCTGCACCATGGTCATGCTTCTGCCCAGACATCCCTCTCTGTCACAGTTCTAAGAGTACTTTCTATCTTTCTTGGCTTGGTCCTCAGGTCCTAACTGAGTTTAGATCTCAAACTCCTTAAATTAAAGCTATTCCTCACAATCCTCTCCATCTGACTGTGCACCCACTCCATGGATCCTAGTAACTTCAAGGCAGTTGACTATATTAACCAAGCAGATTCAGGTTAGAGTTACCATGCCACATTCTAAAGGGTGGCAAATATTTTAAACACATAAGATAAACAGGATGGAAACAACGAGGTCTTTTCCCAATACCCACAAGAAATCTTTAAGGACAGGAGACAAAATATAGAATAAAATCAATATGTTCCTTCCTGACTGTATGGTATATTTTTTGCAAAAGAGGAGCCTAATTCATCAAAATGGGCTCAGGTAGGCAAAGGGAGTGGGAACATGTGAAATTAAGCAGAAAAATGATTAAGAAATGAAGGAATATTTAAATACATGAATATCAGCCCATTTGATTTTTATAAAGAACAACTATGGAGAAAAAGTGAACTCCAACCAGGAGAAAAAATAATTAAGTTACAAGGACCGAAGATACCACGACAACTGTATTTTAAGATGAACCCTAAAATGTACTCATTGCCTTTCTAGAGGAAACAGTTGTTTCAAAAAAAGGTTTGCACTTATTTTGATTTTCGAAGAAAAAAAGAATGAGAAAAGGGTTTAAAAGAAACAGCCCCAAATTCAGAATTATCATTTAATACAGGGGTTTCTTGACCTGAGTTTTTTGTGTGCTAAATCTTCTGTATGTACATGAGCATTTTTCTCCATTAGAGAAGACCCATAGCTTTCACCAGATTTTCAAAAAAGTTTGCCATCTTTGAAATGTTTAGGAACCCCTGATTTAGATAGTGAATTGCACTAACAGCTAAAGAGAAGAAAAGTCCCTTGCACTACTAAGAACTCAGGCTAAGGAAAACAGCACACAGTCAGTGGAAAATCTCTTCAGTATTGCCAGAACTGGACTTGAATTCAAGGGAAGGCAGATGCAGGAGGCCCAAAAACAGAAGACAGCTGAAGCCTGGTTCTGAAGGAACTCTTAATACAGAAGTAGCAGGCTGATATAATTGGGATAAATTTTAGGATGGCTCAGAAGAGCTCAAAGGTCTCAATTTCATGTTCTAAAAAGAGCATGAGGATTTTTATTCCATCCTGAAAAAAAAAATCTATATATGACCAGGTAGAGAAAAAAAAATCAGAAAATACATGGATTAATTAATTTTTTTATACTTTGTGTCAATTCTAGCTATTTTTATGTTTGATACAAGCTTTTCGAACTTTACCAGTCAATAACTCATCCAGATGGTACAAGTCTGAATTTAAAATCGCACATTATAATGCAAGGACCCAGTTTTAGGTAACAGTTTCACATACTGACACAATTAATTAAGCTAAGATTATCCTTAATAACTGAATTAAAGAATAGATGTGACTTACACATTTGCAAAATGTTCATAAAGGAATGAAAAAACATGCATGTCTTCATTTCTCATGTGCACTAGATTTACAGAATAAGTAAAAATTTCTAATTTTATTAGAGGAGAAATGCTTCTTTATCACACTCACATAAGTGAAAGATGGCTCTTAACTACCATAAGGTATACGAATGCTTCATGTTTCTCAAAACACACTTATCCATTTGATATGATTCCCAAAGCTCCACAACCTTCTGCCAATGACACTTCAGGGAAAATGTTTGACAAATTAATTACCTGACAGGAAGAGTCCGATCACCTTTCCTTCTGTCCATTTCTCTTTGGGGAACAGGATACCAGCGAAAATTGAGCTTCCAGTTGAACCCACCATAGGTCATATCAGAGCCTGCCATGTACTCAAAAGTATCATCGCTGATCACATCGATGATAGGACACACCACTGTTCTCCTGATGTCATAAAAGCAAGTTTAAAAATCTTTCAAAACATTCCTGTTTAATGCAAACTATAGAACAACTGTATAGTAAGTGTTTTTACTTTTTTTCCCCTTTGTGACAGGGTATCACTCTGTCACCCAGGCTGGAATGCAGCAGTGCAATCAGGACCCACTGCAGCCTCGACCTCCTCAAATGATCTTCCCACCTCAGCTTCCCGGGTAGCTGGGACCTCAGGTACATAACACCACACTCAACTAATTAAAAGAAATTTTTTTTTTTGGTAGAGACAAGGTCTTCCTATGTTGCCCAGGCTGGTCTTGAACTCCTGGGCTCAAGGGGTCCTCCTCCTTCAGCCTCTCAAAGTACTGGGATTACAAGCATGAACCACTGCACCTGGGCCTAAGTGTTTTTAAAATAAAAATACATTCTATAATGTTACAGGCAATGGTGAAAACTTTCATGCTCTATCTCACATCAAACTAGCGTCGTAATTATTTACTGGTTGATAATCCCTCCCCTTTTCATTCATATTCCTATATTGTCTTAAAAAGAAGCATATTTTTGTTTTTTATATTTAAGTCTTTAATCCTCAAGGGACTGATTTTAACTGTGATATACAGCAAGCATCCAACTTCATTTATTTCTTCTATGGATAACCAATTGTTCCACCACTATTTATGTAATGGTCCCTTTTCCTTCTGCCATAACTATGAATGCCTGTTATGTCATAAATGAAGATTACATACAAAAATGAGCTGGTTTCTAGACCCTACCCTGTTTCACTAGTCTCTTTGTGAATTCCTGCATCAATATACCACTGCTGTAAACAGCTTTAAAATAAGTCTTGATGCCTAGTAGAGTAAGCCCCCTTAGATCTGATTCTTCTTCAGAAGCATCCCAACTATTTTTTTTTCTTTTTACAGTTCCATATTAATGCTAGAATCGGCCTGTACAGTCTCTCAAACAAAATTCTGTGGAGATTTCAATTGGAAATGCACTGAATTTATATATGAATTTGGGTAGAACTGATACTCTTATGATACTGACTTTCCTATCCATGAACATCACCTCTCTCTCAAGATTTTTTTGTGAATTTCAATCTTGGTAAACATATTCCTACGTGTAGTCTATGACTTCCATTGCTATTACGAATGGTACCTTTTCTGTTTACATTATATTTTCTAAGTATTCCTTGTTGGTGTGAAATAAACTTTTCTTTTTTTGGAGATGGAGTCTCACTCCTGTTGCCCAGGCTAGAGGGCAGTGGTGCAATCCTGGCTCACTGCAGCCTTGACTTCCTGAGTTCAAGTGATCCTCCCGCCTCAGCCTCCCAAGTAGTTGGGACTATAGGCATGAGCCACTATGAATGGCTAATTTTTTATATTTTTAGTAGAGATGGGGTTTCGCCATGTTGGCCAGGCTGGTCTCAAACTCCTGGGTTCAAATGATCTGCCCACCTTGGTCTCCCAAAGAGCTGGGATTACAGGTGTGAGCCACTGCACCAGCCTGAACTTTTCTATAGTAATCTCATGTTTGGCAACATTGCTAAATTCTTATTGTTTCTATTATTTTATGTACAGATTCATTTTCTTCACAAACACATATATAATTGACAACAATGCTTTTCCTTTTTCCAATAAATAAATGTTCTTTATTTATTGTAGTACAGCAAAACCTATGAAAGACTTCTAATAATACCTGAAGTCTTGAAGTGATTGAGGGCATTAACATCTTGTTCCACATCTTTTTAAAAAATGCTTTCAACATTTCTCCATTAACATGATTTCTGCTTGCAAAGGCTTCTTTTTTTTTTTTAAGCTGTCCTTTCTTGGATTCACCTTCCACTGTGTAATAGTTTGCTAAGTATTTTCTAATAATAAATTCATGTTAAATTTCAGTGAACCCTTTTTCAGTATCTATGGGAGTGATCAGAGGTGTTTAATAAGTTTGTAATCACAGTTTTAAAAATACATTAATGGGATGTATTAAATGAATTAGTTTTGTAATATTATGCTAAACCAAGCAGGCATGATATCATGGTATGTTTTTTACACGTGTGTGTGTGTGTATTGCTGGTTCAGTTTGCTGGTATTGTGAGATTTTTGCACTAGCATTCATGAACAGGTTTGCCCTATAATTTTCCTTGTAGTATTTTCTGGTTTTCATATCACAGTTATACCAGCCTCATAAAGAGTTTTGTTCATTCCTTTTCTATATTGTTTACAAATTCTTAGGGAAGATTTGTTTCCCCTCTGCCACTGCATACCAAGGTTGAGACAGCAAGTTTTCTCTGATGTGGTGGGATTTATTTTTCATTCTTGCCTTATACTAAGATACAGATTTCAAGATCCCAGCTTTATACAGGTGTTTGCTATTAACCTTCTCACCTGAGGCAGGTCCTAGGTTTTGTCTCCTATCCTTCCATCTTATTTGTCTCTCAAGGCAGAAGCTTAGTGTCCCCAAAGTTCAGCAGAAACCCTACCAGTGAAAGCTGGCTTTAGTGTTTGGACTGCACATTTGCTCTCACTTCTTTTCAAGATCTGCAAATTTCTTACTTTTGTGCCAACTCAATGATGCATTTAAAATTTGTTTGGCCTTTTATCCAGCTTTTTCAGTTGGAAAAATTGTTCAGAATATCGAGTCCACCATACAGCCCAAACGGGAAGTCACTGTGGTTGCTATTTCAGCTGATTCCCTTCCATACTTCTGTCATCACCTCACCTTGCTTTCTCTCTATGGGTTATGTATTATCTTAAGGCAAGCAAATATTCCCTAAAACAGTCATCTATTATTTAAAGAAAAGAATTTACAGGGATATCCTATTCTTTTGATTCTTCAGGGAATGTTTTTTTTTGCTAAAGCTGCTCTACTTTCCCATTGATTGGCTCAATGCTGAGTTTTCCTATTTATTCATCTTTGGGAAAAAAATGTAGATCCAGCATTTGCTATCAAATAGAATAGATGCTGTGGCTTTAGCTCCCACCGTGCTCCACATGATTAGTAAAAGTTCACTCCACTAAAATCTAAACTTAAATGTTAACAAGGATAGTCTCTACCTCAAATCACAATGACAAGCAGAAATTCAACCAACATAGATCTAGCAGACTGAAGTCAAGTTCTCTCCTGATGCAAAAGAACTAAGCCAGAAATAAGGAGTTATTTGAAAAATGTGTAACATGAAAAACTATAACTATAGGTGTTCATGACACCACTGTTCTTCCTGTGTTATCCAAGATTATGGTGCTTTCCATATAAAATTAAGCATTTCAGGACACAATGTGCTTCTCTCCATTCTCTTCTACTTCTTGCTGCACTACAAGTTGAGAGGATCTGCCTGCTCCAGCGTTAGCTTTAGAGAGCAAGGACAAGTGAAGGGTTTTATGCTGTCTTCCCTGAGTTCACCGTCTATCTGTTCTGCTCCAGCTTGGTGAACAGAGCATATAGTATACATTCCAACGACATGCTTCCTAATCACTCCCTATTAGCACGACAGTTTGCAAACATTCATGCCAGGCTTCAGAATGTGGTCTTCTGGATATTTTCTTTAGAGTCCTTTACACAGATATTTTAAAGCAAACTTGGGAGGAAATTACTTTTATATTTATTTAAAAATATAGAATTTGGCAATTCACCAGATAGTTTAGGACAAATGTACTAAAAACAAACTTACGGACACCAGAAAATTACCTGTCATGTTTGATCCTGGCCAAGAGAGGCTCCAGCCATCCCACTGTACACTCACAATGGGCATCCAGGAAGGTGATCACTTGGCCTTTAGACACAGCAGCTCCTTTTAATCTAGCTCTAATCAATCCAGAACGTTGTTCCATTCGAATTACATGAACTGGTACTTTTAGTTTTTTCACATAACTCTCTAAAGGCCTTTTCAAAAAGTCTGGAAAATGAACAAAACAAAACATGAAAACAGGTGTGGCCTGGCGCTATTCAGATTAAAGTAATTTTGATTTGGAATATTTATTCAACATACCCTTACTGAACACTCTCAGCAAGGTTCCCTGACTCACAAACCCATTTTGCTAAAGGAAGCCTTTATATTCCCCGAGAGAATGGACCAGAGCTGCCTCTATTTTATTACCTGCAGAATTAGGAGAGTGCCTTTGGGCTCAGACTTAACCAAGGATAGGAATGCTTCTACGTTTCACTAAGTAACTCTGTCAGACTCAGTTCTTTTCCTAATCATGCTTAGGGATCAGCAATACAAAAAAGGCATTAAATCCAGACCTCAACAGAGAGAAGACACAGAATATGTAATATGTAGAATTTAGAAAATTGTGAAAGCAGAAACAAACTGTCTTATTGATTACCATAGTCTTTGATGACACTTTTTTTTTTTTTTTTTTTTTTTTTAAATCAGGAGGCAGAAAGTGAGGTAATGCTTGGAAAAGAAATGTTGGACTGTTAACTGCAAGGCCAAATAGAGATCCTTAAACCGACAATTAGGTGTTAAGAAAAAAAAGTTTAAAAAGGAAAGGGCAACTGGAGAAGAGAAAAAGGGGGCAACAGGGGAAAGGGAGAGTATGTGGGTGTATGAAATCAATAGCTATCCTGGAGAGTTCAGATAAGAGGTTATGCTCCTCAGGACACAGGCAAGCTTATAGGATAAGGCAAACCTTTCCTCCAAAGTTCACAACTGACTTTAAAAAGCAGAAAAGGTGCAACTTCCTCAAAGCAAAGAGAAAATATTTTTCAGATCAGGTAGGTTTACAGAATTTATGCTAGAGAAGCTATTGGTGGTAATATGGCCAAATGCCTTTCCAACTAGTCACCATACAGTAAGTATGAGGATAATCTCTCTAGGGAAGAAAATATCTGAGATGAAACTACTGGGACCCCTAGGGAGATTATCCTTACATCTATTAATTAAATACTAAAAGTAGAGATCTAAAAGGCTTCCTGCATAGTGAGGTGGAAAAGACAAATGGGAGTAAAATTATTCTTGCCTATTCGACTCAACAAGACAAAATGACTCAATAATGAAACAATCAGGGATATAAAAGCTGTAAAAGAGAAAGGCCTGTGTGTCCCACTACACCAAAACACTGATCTTTCCCATTTCTGCTAATATATTTTCTAATATTTGAGCTAAAAAGTTATCTGAAAGATATCACTGTGATTTTATGAACCAAGTCTTAGGGTCAAAAGGATCTAACTTGATTCTGAGTAAAAAGGTAAAGGTAGTGCCAATCCCAGAGAAGAGCAACATTTTGTAGTACCTATTAACATTTTGTGTCTGTTTAGCACAATACTAACATATGTAATGCTAGTATCATCATATATTTTATCTCATTTAACGCTCACAACGATCCTATGAGGTTAAGTATTATTATGCATACTTTAGAAATGAAAATCTAAGGCTCAGCATATTACATGAATTTCATTACGGTGCTACAGCTTGTTAAGGGATGGATCCAAGATTCAAACCCAGGTCAGCCTGACTTTAAAGCCCATCTTTTTATTTACAACAAGAGAATCCTAGAAGGGAACTCTATAGAGAGAACAATTCAGGTCTGTGGAAGCACCTGATCAAGCGCAAATTTAAAATACTTTGTATCCAGAATTTGAAAGAATATCATGCAGTAGAGTATAAGATATAATCTAGTACCTTAGATCAATCAAGACTGGGTGTGTCATAAACAATGTGTCTCCCAACAAATTTTTCCAAATATATCAGTTTAAAATGTTTCTTCAGAACAAAAGCAATCTAGTCCCCAAGTCCCACATGTCTTTGAAAGCTATACTATCTTGTTTATGAACAAAATTTTAAAAAAGATGCATGATTCTGTGGTCTGGTAACTCACAAAATTTGTTCTTCCACAAATTTTCTTGGCATCTTTGACATCTTTGTGGCTTTCACACAATAACATTAGGATACAGGTGTCTTCTTTTCAGTCGATATAGAATTATGGACTCAGGGCTAGGTGGGGGATTAGGAACTATCCAAGTCTCATTTTACAAAAATGAAGCCATGAGTTAAGAGATTATAGTTAGAAGCTACTATTACATCTAAAAACAAGGAAGAATCTTCTTACTAGGACATCTTTATAACTATTGGCCTATAAATAGATCCCTATGCATTTCTCAGGGTATGAGGTTGTCAGAGAGTGTGAACATCAGGGAAAAATTTCACTGTTCACAGCAATGTCTGAGAAATATTAGCCAAAACTCTAAAGAGTAGTAGGGAAGAATAAGGAAATCAGAGTCTAATAAATCTGACGCCTAATCTCTACTAAATATAAACCTCTGCTTTTTGTATAAAATGAAAAAATAATAGTCTTCTCAGATTAGAAACATTACATAAATTCTAAGTCTTAAGATAACTTTCTGAGATGAAAATTACATAACTTCTGACATAAACTAGGGATTCGTCCAAATTCTGACTTCATTACAGATCCTGTAACAGTAAAGTTGCACCAGAAGCAATCAGAAGTGAGGTACACAGCAGTTAAGAGGTCAGGCTCTGGATTTATACAGGGTTTGGATACTCATCTACCATGCTAAGCCTTATTTTCCTCATCAATAAAACAGAAATAATTACAGCACCTACTTCATACTTCTTTAATAGAGTTATTCAGCAGGTTAACCTGAAATCAAGTATTCAGAGGCCATGGGCACACTATCTATGCTATACAACCCAATTACGAAGTTTGCACAGAAAACAAGTAAATGTGAAGATTAAAAGTACCAGCATACATTATTCTTTCACCCATTCATTATATAATTCTAGACTGTTATGTACAGGCACTGTGGGAAGTGAGGTGATAATGGTGAGCCAACAGACCTGACAAAGTATACAGTCTATTGGGGGAAGATACCTATTAAACAGACAAATAAATAATTCAAACCCTGGTTAGAGCTGCAGAGCGGTAGAGTGTTATGAGATGTTTTCAGAGAGACATGAAAGGTCTGGAGAGGTCAAGAAAGGCCTCTCTAAATATATCACATCTGAGCTGAACTCTGATGGATGGATGATTCAATGTTGACAACGCTGGGGAGATAGATGGTGGAGACGAATGTTCCCTACAGAACAATGTTCCAGGGAGAGGAAACAGAATCAGTACAAGTGAAGGCCCTGAGATAAGAAGAAGATGATACTCTTTAACAAACTGAAAGAAGAAAATTGGACAGTGGGAATAAGTATGGGAATGGTTCAAGATGTGACTGGAGTTGCCAGGTGTGGCCAGGTCATACAGGCCTTAGTGGAGGGGTTTAAATCATGGAAGTGAAATGAACAGATTTGCATACTTTAAAAAAGCTCACTCTGGAGGCACCATGATGAACATCTAGATGGGAGGGGGTAAGAGTATATGGGGGCATTCGTTTGACTTGTTACTCTATTTCCACATCCGGGTGAGAAATGATGGTGCCTTGGATGTGTCTCATGAATAGGAAAAAAAGCAGATTTAAAGAGTTACATAAGAGCAAAGAGCTTGCTCTGGTTTCTGGGTCTAACAATTACGACTTAAACAATGGAGCCAAAGAAAAACAAACCCATTAGATGATTCTCAACCTGGAAAGCAAGACTGCAAATTATAACCACAAAAACAAAGATCTAGTGTCTCCCAGATATCAGAAATGGTAACCTGGATATTTGAGGCTTCCAAGGCAGGAAGATAAAGGAGAAACACACCCCTCAGCATGGACTCTGGAGCGGCACTCCAGGACCCCGCCTAGAGACTAAGCCTCAGGTGGAGCAGTGAGGTAGACACCTGCTCACACCAGTTTCCTCTCACAGATGTACACAGACTGGGGTGTTAGGTGAGGTCTGCATGAGGGGAAGGAAAGACAGAACTGGTATAGGTGAGTTTCTCTCACTTGTTGTGGGACTCTGTGACTTTTAAATTAGGCCATATCCTATAAAAATTTATTATTCTACACAGCCTTCTTGGGCATTCACAGAACAAGAGAAAAACAAAGGAGGAAATGAAAAAATAATCAATTTTATCTCAGGTTAATTATCTCTTCTGGAAGAATATACTTAATCCAGCAAATATTAACATATAAGTAAACCAAGCACAAGTCATATGCAGGATAAATGTTTGTATATATTCCTCCTTATATTAACTTAGGTTAATTTTCTTACAGAGGGATTTACTCCTAGCAAACAGATTATCCACATGAGGTTTATACTTCTGTTGTCAACAATTATTTCTTTACGTGTGGTATTCTTAACAGCTCTTATTCCTTTTGACATGTAATTATGTCATGTATTATACTATTTAAAAGTCTTGTGTGATTATAAACTATCTCTTTAATTTGATTAAAAAGGTTAGATATAAGCTAATTTAAAAGGTAGGATTTATCTTATTCTTCATTTGCATCTGTATAATCTGGCAAAGTAACAAGATTTAAATAGTTTTTATTGCACTATTTACTCCAAATAATTGATATTTGACATGAATAAACTTAATTTCTATTAAATGCATGTATTCAGTGTGGGCACAGGAAGGAGAAAGTATGATACTTAACTAAATCATAGCAGATGCAAGGGGAGAATAGGCAAGAAAGTTGAAGATACTAGCAAAAGAGGTTAAAATGGTAGATCATTTAAGGCTGATGAAGAAAAGAAGTAGGAAATTACTTTCTGTAGCTCTAAATTTTTCTCATGCGAACACAGGAACATTGGTGGAACACATGACACCAATGATTCCTAAAGAGATGAGATATGAATAAGAAAATTAGGAAATGCTGGGTATCTAAGTTAAGCTAGTTTCTTTATTGATGGACTAAGCGGAGCCTTTTCTATATGGTACTCTGTAGTATGAAATCTCTAGTAAGGATTCAGAATATATAATATTGACCCAGGCACTTTTAATTAATACGTCCTTTCCCAAAGAGTATTTCATGCAATAGTTTGGGATATTTTAGGCTTGTGAAAAATTCTGAGATTCCTAGAAGGACATGTAGGCAACAGTCTGTAGAGATTTATTATGAGAGTCACATTACAGCCTACCTTCTCATCCTTCCCAATCCTTTTATGTACCTAGCTATAGATCATTCCTGAAACTCAGAAACGGAGAAAATACGGAAACCTAAGAAAAATCTGGTGAACAAAGGTTCACCCAGCTAAGGCTCCATCTTGCTGTCAGAGATATTTCCTACTAAACATAGAACTACATTTCTCCATTCATGGATGTAAGCAGAATCCAGTCTCTCTCTACTGACTCAGTCCTGCAGCTTCCCACAGAGAAAATCCTAACAAAATGATGAGAGTTTTTTCACTGTCCTGCATAATAGTTTATGTTATATAGCATTATTTCCTTTTGAAACAAGATTAAGATGCAACACACATCAAATGTTAATTAAATATTTTAAGTCTCACAAGAGTGTAGTTTTTTACATATGTGAATGAATCCAAATGCCGTATTTTTGGGATAAATTAGAATTTTGTATAAAATTATTAGGTTAAAAATTATAGCAACTAGCTTTAACCGTTAGTGACAAAAGGTGTAGCAAATTATTGGCATTAAAATTTAAAATTTACCTCTTTCACTGGCATCATCTACTAGAACAATTTCTTCTATCATGTGTCTTGGTGAGCGATTAATGACACTATGGACAGTTCGCAGAAGTGTGCTCCAAGCCTCATTGTGGAAAACAATCACCACACTTGTTGTAGGAAGATTATCTGGATACACCTTTGTTTTACACCTAGAGACAAAGCAAATGCCTTTATAAAAAGTGACTGTTAAGATTGCATAATAAAGGAATCTGGACTAGAAGGGGTGATAGAACAATAAAAGCAGTTTGCTCTAGGGGTGGGATCCTTGGTACCTTTTTATTTAAGTCTTGGTTAATGTTACGTGTTTAATAAATAGCACCTATTTAAAATGATATATTTAGATTAAAATTATTTCAAAGATGTCATTTATATTCTTAAAATTAGGTACTTCCTCTTGATGAATGTTTTCAGGTGATTCACTTTAATAGAGAATGAAATAAAGCTATCTACCCAAAACTGACTGTACTTCAAGGACCCTATTAGACAAAAAATCAGAACCACCGGAGTTTACATAGTTTAATAATCTAAACAAAAATATGCCTTCCACAAAAGAAGATAAATATTTAGTGAGTACCTATCATGTACCAGGCTCTTAATCTTCCTAGTCATTCTGTAAGACAGATGTGTGCAGCCACATTTCACAGATGAGAAACAGGGCAGGGATAGCGAGGAGGCAGCAGAATCTGACTGAACACTCCACAGGCCATGCCCTGCTGCTCCAATACTTGATGCTGCCACCTCCACAATTAAATATCAACATGTATCTCGTTCAGTAAAGACTATTTATGCCTGAGCATGCAATCATCAGAAATATCAAACACACTCAAAAGATACGCACACAAAATCCACACAATAATTGTACGTTTCTAGCACTTTGTTAGGCAACATGGTCTCTTTTTTCAACCTTGTTAGCTAGATGAAATTACTAGATAACAGCCTATTAGAGAAAGTAACAGCATAGGTAACATGAGATCAAGAGATGTGCTTTAGAACATAAGCCCGCTCTAAACAGTGCATATATAATTCTCTCCCAGGTATCCCCAATTCTAACAGTTGCTCCACTCTCCTCTTTCTTCCTTTATTCCCTGCTCTCTCTCAAGCTCCTCAAACTTTCCACTCCCCAGTCTCAACTGTAATCGCCTGTCAGTGGGAGTGGAAAAAGGGAAGGATGGGGAGGAAATGAAGAAAACACAAACAAGACTCCTCTTCTGAAGCTGCTGAATTAACTCTTCTTATTGAACACTCTACCCTAGGGCTGCCGGTTGGCAGTTGGAAGAAAAGGAAAAAGGAAGAGTAAAAAGATGACAAACTAAAAGGGTTGAAAGAAGTCACCATAGGGGCCCCATCAGCCCCTGTCCTTTCTCTCTCCCAGGAGACAAGGAGCAACAAGTAGCTGTTCCTGTCCTTCGATATATTCCACTGCAGCCCCTCTCTCCCTCTTCACCACTCCCAAGACCCCTTTCACAGGATGGTCTCCATCTCCTACTACCAGTAACCTCCTCTCTACCCACAGTCTCATTTCCACTTCACTGCCCACTTCCCATGTTCACTCTAACAACCACAAGAAGGCCCACACAGCCTGCCACCCTGTCTGCAGCTCCCTCCTTCCAAGTCTAGACTAAAGAGGTGGGGCCCAAAAGACTAGGCTAGAGGGGAAAAGATGTGTCCTTAGCAGTCCTAATAATACTTCTGAAAATAGTTTCCCATCAAAACTCTGTTATAAATGGTGGCTACAATATTTATGTATTATAATTAGTACTAGTTTCAGGTACATCATAGCTGAGCAAGCTATATCTTGAATTCCTGATGCACAGACTCCTGGAATAAGACTCTGAAGTCAGGAATGGCCTATGTATGGGTACAAGGGGCTCAGAAAAAGAGTTTCTTATATTATTTAGCTGAATCTTATTATGCCACATACAATCTCTTTTCCCAAGTGAATCCTACTTATTATTATCATAGAATTGGGAAGCAGGAAACAGCCAAAGTGGCCACATAGCTGCTACCTTACCAAAATAAAATAAAATAATAAAATCAAGTGATGCATGAAAGATGTACAGTGTACAAACGGTACTGTTAGCCATGTCTATGGCTAGGAAACAGAAAGGAAGACAGAAAAATGTGGAGACAGCAGGTTCTGCAGAAGAGAAGTGATAACCCAAATTTACTATTTGTATAATATGTTAAAGAATAAAATTCTAAAACTGTATGGAAAGGAAGTAAGATTATAAGAGTATAAGAACACTAGAAAGAAATTGGATGGAAGAATCAGAGGGAGAAGCAATATTACAGTCCAGAAAGACAGATGATAAAAATGAAATAATTTTTTTATATCAAATGGTTAATCAGAGGCCATAACAAGTTCATAAAAGTTAATATTCTCTCAAAGCAAACGAGAAAACATAGAGAAAATATTAAACAACCATAATTAACCTCAGAACAGGTACAAAAACACACAAACACACACCCCTACCCTGGAAGAGCCACAAGGTACTTGAGAAGAACCAAAGAGCCTTTTAGCATTCTAGCTAAGCTTTTCCAATCAAGAAACCACCTGTCCTTTTGTGTTTCAGGGTTTGAAGTGGGTAGGGGGACCGGTTCATAGAACACAGAGCTGAGGACGAGCAGGAAGGCCACAGGTCATGTTCAGGAAGCAGCTTTCTTCCACACTGGCCCAAGTGAGACTTTTATCCTCAGTTATGAAAACTAGTCAGTGTTTTCTTTTTTTTTTTTTTGAGACGGAGTCTCGCTCTGTCACCCAGTGGCCGGATCTCGGCTCACTGCAAGCTCCGCCTCCCGGGTTCACGCCATTCTCCTGCCTCAGCCTCCTGAGTAGCTGGGACTATAGGCGCCTGCCACCACGCCCGGCTAATTTTTTGCATTTTTGGTAGAGACGGGGTTTCACCGTGTTAGCCAGGATGGTCTCGATCTCCTGACCTCGTGATCCACCCACCTCAGCCTCCCAAAGTGTTGGGATTACAGGCGTGAGCCACCGCGCCTGGCCAGTTTATGCTAATTTCTAAAAGTTACATATAGGTTTAACAGCAACGTATAGGTTAGGAAGAAATGGAAGAGTCAAACTTTCTATTGAAATATACACATGCAAAAAGTTGACAAATCATAAGTGTACAGCTGAATGAATTTCCACAGTGAAAGCATCAAGCAGTCAGCACCCAGATGAAGAAACAGACGATTACCAATACCCCAGAGGATTCCTTTGTGCCCCTGTCCAAGGTAACTACTCTACAGGACTTCTAGTACTACTGATGAGTTTTGCCTGACTTTTTGAACATTACTTAAAGGGAGTAATATAAAGCAACAGTTCTCAAACTTTTTGACTTATAATCCCATTACACACTTAGAAACTGAGGACCCCAAAGGGCTTTTGTTTATGTGGATTATGGCTATTAATGTTTACCATCTTATAAATTAAAACCACTTTTAGAGCGCAGGCATCCACAAACACATAATACATTAGCTCTTGGAGATGACTCATCATTGCCATGTAGTGTGCCCATTATCAATGTATTGCCTCTTAGTTCAAAATACACCTTTTATTACCTGCACTGTAATAATGGAACTGGCCCCTATAAGCATTTCTCCTTTGCAGTACGCATGATGCATACTTAAGCTCTGTAGGTAGAAGGTGCTGGAGGGACGATGCAGGAGGAAGATACTTCCCTCCCCGGTTCCAGTGTGCTTCCATTGGTTTTCCTCTCCCTCAAACTGTGCGGCTGCCAGTGGAATGTGGTGGATAACCAGGGCATTCACCCCGCTGAACTTCAACAGCACCCCCACAACAACAGACCACATATATGATGGTAGTCCCATATCATTATAATGGAGCTGAAAAATACCTATGGCCTAGTGTCATTGTGGCCACCATCAACATACTAGCATAATTACTTAATATGCAAAGTACATTTAGTAGAGCCTAAGTGTACAGTGTTGATAAAGTCTACAGCAGTGTATACAGTAAAGTCTTAGGCCTTCACATCCACTCAGCACTCACTCACCCAGAGCAAGTTCCACTTCTGCAAGCTCCATTCATGGTAAGTGCCCTATACATGTGTACCATTTTTCATCTTTTATACTGTATTTATACTGTATCTTTTCTATGTTTACATACACAAACACTATTGTACTACACAACTGCCTACAGCATTCAGTACAGAAATATACTATGCAGGTTTACAGACTGGGAGTAATAGGCTATACCGTATAGCCTAGGTGTGTAGTAGGCTGTACCATCTAGGTTTGTGTAAGTACACTCTATAATGTTTACACAATGACAAAATTGTCTAATGACCTATTTCTCAGAACATACTCCAGTCATTAAATAACACATAAGTGTACCTAACAATTCAGAAATACAGAGCTACAGAAGTCGCTTGGTATTTACTATTACTAATATTTTTCAATTGTTATAGTCCTACACTGGCTGGATGCAGTGGCTCACGTCCACAATCCCAGCACTTTGCAAGGCTGTGGCAGGAGGATTACTTGAGCCCAGGAGTTTGAGACCAGCCTGGGCAACAAAGTGAGACCCCATTTCTAAAAAAGTCCTACTCTATTTATCTTATCTCAGGGCACTGGCCTGAAAAGATCCTGCTGACTTTTTATTAAGTTCCTGAAACTGCATTAAGAGGATTAAATATATTATCCCATGTATGCTTGTAACAACCCTAAGGCAGACTTATTACTCTCCAAATTTTACAGATGAGGAAACTGAGGCTTAAAGTAATAAAGTAGATTGTTCGTGATAGCAGCTAGTAACAGAACTACAAGCTGAATCCACAACTTATGATAAAACTTGTACTGCTCATCAATCATCCATATATATGTCAAGAACTACAGTTTGAAAGAAGAGCCAAGAAAAGAATTTTCAAGAAATTTCCACACCAAGGTGACTATGCATGTATAATCCAATGCTCTCCTCCATGTCCCTTCAAGCTATGATTTTCAATGTATTCTTTTTCCCCCATTAAATTTCATCTGTCACTAGCATTTATCAATGACAACTCAGTATTTCATAAAATGTCTGGCTACCTGCCAGGCAGTGTTTGGCAATGTTACAAAATTACTCCTCTGTATACTCTCATTCAGAGAAGATCAACTAAGATCTAACCATAAAAGTAAGGGCAAAGCACAGTGATTCAGAGCACATATTTTGACCCTGAGACCTAGGTTCAAATTTCACTTGCATCACTTACTAACTGTACTTTGGACAAATCATTTAATTTCCCTAAGTCCAAGTTTCCCCATTTGTAAACTGAGCACATTACTACTACTTTGCCCATCTGTTTGAATATGACAATGTGTATAATACTGGTATACAACAAAGCATTCAATAAATGCTATTAAAATTACTTTTTAAATATCTAAGACTAACTATATAGGATGGAATTGGCTTACTAGATGATTTGGAATCTGTCTTACACTTCCTTCCCTAAGATCACACATGAGAAAAGTTATTCAGGGACTGTTGGTTCTATTTAACTCTTCTGAACAGTGTAATAATGTCATTCTTCCCTCCAGTTTCCTTCAGGAAATGTGCCCTCAGAGACTGTACAAGGCAGTAGAAGTTACTGGCAGACAGGATGATCTGGACACAGCCAGCTACACACCAGTTAAGCCCATGTCTTAGAACATAAGCAAGGTTTCTCTGGATTCCAAAAGGTGGTGAAAAAGCTGCACTCCAGGGGCCATCCCACAGCATCATTCCTTCCACGTAGGGGAGCAGGAATGGAAAGCAGCTGACTACCTCTGTCTGGCACAGCTGAGGCTTAAGAAAATACTATCTAATACTTACCACTTGGCATTTCATTGTGAATCTGCTTTAGAAGTCAGGAAATGACTAGTAAAATAAAGAAAAAAAAGTGGAGATGGAAAAGTCCCTTTGGAGTCAGCTTCTCCTGAGAATCAAATAGGGACATGGAGCTCACTCGTTGAACAGAGGCCTTCTCTGTATCCTAGATGGCGGGAAGTGTGCAAAGCACTTTACAAATCCTCACAACCACCCTTGTAATTCTCCTTATCTTAGAGATAAGGACCTGAGGTATAGAAAAGTCAGGCAACTTGTCCTAAACCACATAGCCAGTAAATGGCAGAGCCAGACTTGGACTTTGCCATTATCAAGATATTAATGAGAAATTTACCTAGAGACAATTTGAAAAGCAACAAACAGAGAAAAAATAAGAGTATAGATTGAGGAGCTCTAGTATATGCATATAAGTAGCTCTAAAAGAACAGACTGGAGGAAATAATGAAGCAGCAGTATTTTGAGATTACAGCTAGGAATGTCCCACAATTGAAGAATAATATCAGTGCTCACATCAAAAGTACACTATGCGCACTGAACATGTAGATACATAAAGATAAATCTACACCTTCACAATTACAAGATACGTAGGTCTTACTAAGAAAGGAAAAGTATACAGCTTCCAAACCAAGAGACAGAAAAACATGAATACTAAAACTTTACCAGTTGAAACTGTATCAATTAGAAAAGCAGGAAAAGAGGAAAAAAATGAAGAAGATACTAAACAGAAAGCAAGATTTATTAGGTCAAAGTTTATGAAACTGTCATTTTCATGGGTCAAAAGTGGTTGAATATCAGTTTCATATGGTTCAACCTAAAAGAAGTTCAAATATATCAAGTCATAACACATGTAGATCAAGTCATAATATACATAAAAGTCATCTATTAAAAACCAAAGATTAAATTTAAAACACAAAATTCCAGCCTGGGCAATATGGTGAGACCCCCATCTCTACAAAACATTTAAAAAATTAGCCAAGTGTAGTGGTATGTACCTGTAGTCCTTGTTACTTGAGAGGCTGAGGTGGGATGATTGTTTGAGCCCAGGAGGTTGAGGCTGCAGCCAGCTGTGACTGCGCTACTGCACTCCAGCCTGGGCAACAGAGCAAGACCCTGTTTCTCAAAAATATATACGCGTGTATATACATAGTGAGAGTCCATTCAATGGTAGGCTGCCTATGAACATGAGCACGAGAGAAGCAAAAAATTAAATAAATAAATGGTAGGCTGTCATTTAAAAGAAAAAAGTCCAGCCATCTAGTAGAAATACACCTAAACCAAAGTCCTTTTCTACGCCAAGATCACAAATATATTTTCTCCTACGTGAACTTTTAGGGCTTTGCTGGTTTGCCTTCACATTTATTTCAGGTAATACATATAAAACTGATTTTTCTGTATGGTGTGAGGTAAAGATACAGTTTCAGTTTTGTCTTGAATTATATCAAGTTGGCCCAGCATCATTCATTTGTTCATTTTTTAGAAGATCATCCTTCTCCTACTACCACATAGTGCCACCTTTGTCCTAAACCAAGTGTTCAAGTATGTATGGGACTGGTCATGAACTCGCTATTGTGTTCCACTGATCTGCTTGTCTATCCTTGCAACAATACCACATTATCTTAATTACTATAGTTTTCTAAGAAATCTTAATAGTTCTATAAGAATGTCTAGCTCTACCAGGTCTTTGCATTTCCAGTTACATTTGAGAATCAACTTGTCTAATTACACATGCAAACGTGGTTATGATTGGAACTGCATTAAAAGATGTGGAAAGAACCAACATCTTTATAATATTAAGGAGTCTGACCCCATGAATGTGGGATAGTTCTCCATTTATTTAGGTATTTAATTTTTCTTTGCTTTAGAATTTACTCTGAAGAGCCTTTCTTGGATATTTGATATTTTCAGATTGCATTATAAGTATTATTTAAAATTGTTTTATTTCCTAGCTTTTGTAAGAAAACAACATATAGAAATGCAATTTATTTTTCTTTTTAATATTAACCTTAAAACCTTCAACCTTGCTGAATACATTTTTTTTTTTTGAGACACAGTCTCACACTGTCACTGAGGCTGGAATGCAGTGTGGCATAATCATGGTTCACTGCAACCTCGAACTCCCAAGCTCAAGATATCCTTCTGCCTCAGCCTCCTGAGTAGCTGGAACTACAGGTATGAACCACTGTGTCCAGCTATTTATTTAATTTTTTTGTAGAGATGGGGTCTCATCATGTTGCTCAGGCTGGTCTTGAATTCCTAGACTCAAGCAATCTTCCTGCTTCAGGTGCCCAAAGTGCTAGGGTTACAGGTATGAATCACCGTGCCCAGTCTCTAAACACTTTTTGATTCTAATCCTCTAATTCTTTTGGATTTTTGTTATACACAATCATGTCAACTGCAAATAATAAAATTTTAATGAACTTCTTAAATTAATAAATTTTAATAAATTTTAATTCCTCTCTTCCAATCCTTGTAACAGTTACTTATTTTGCTCGCCTCCTTACACTGGTTAAGACCTCCAGTACGACACTGAACAGAAGTGGTGTTAACAGGCATCTGTGTCATGTTCCAGATCTCAAAGGGAAAGCTTTCAAAATTATTATTAAATATAGATATTTGCTGGGAGGGTTTTGTTTTTCTAGAAACATTTTGTCAGATTAAAGAAGTTCCCTTCTATTCCTAGTTTGCTAAGGGGTTTTATCGTGACAGTGACAAATTTTATCAAATGTTTTTCCTGTAGCTAATGAAATGATCACATTACTTACCACCTGTTTTCCTATAAATGTGGTGAATCTAAATGATTTTCAAATCCTAAACCAACTTCACATGCCTGGAATAAACCAATTGATTTTTAATGTATTATTTATATTGCTGGATTTCACTTGTAAATCTGCATCTATATCAAGATTACTGGTCTGTAATATTTCTTTGTTGTAATAACCTTGTTGGATTTTCATATCAAGATCATGCTGATTTCATGAAATAAGTTTGATATGTTGCTTCGTTTTCATTGGCAAAGCCATCTATGCCTGGAAGTCTGTGTTTATGTCTGACTCTGTGAGTGTCTGTGTTTAACGATTTTTTTTTTTTCTTTTGAGATAGAGTCTTGCTCTGTCGCGCAGGCTGGAATGCAGTGGCGTGACCTGGGCTCACTACAAGCTCCGCCTTCCGGGCTCACGCCATTCTCCTGCCTCAGCCTCCTGAGTAAGTGGGACTACAGGCATGTGCCACCACGCCCGGCTAATTATTTGTAGTTTTAGTAGAGACCGGGTTTCACCATGTTAACCAGGATAGTCTTGATCTCCTGACCTCATGATCTGCCTGCCTCAGCCTCCCAAAGTGCTGGGATTACAGGTGTGAGCCACCATGCCCAGCCATGTGTAATGATTTTAAATAATTAATTTAATAACTTATATTAATATTATAACACTTAACAGCTGTAACTTAATACTTAACAGCTATAACACTTATATTTTCTACTTTTCTCTGATGTCAGTTTTACTAAGTTATATTTTTCGAGGAACTAGTAATTTCATCTAAATTTTTAAAAATTGGGATGTTATTTATAATATTCACTTATAATCTTATCTTTATGTCATTGTGGTAAGAACACTTACCATGAGATCTAGGTTTTTAAGGGTACAATGCAGTATTGTTATCTACAGGCACAATACTGTATAGCAGATATCTAGTCCTTATTCATCTTGTGTAACTGAAACACTAATCAGCATCTCCTCCTTTCTCCCCTGCCACCGGACCCTGGCAACTACCATTCTACACCCTGCCTCTATGAGTTTGACTATTTAAAAAACCTCATAAAATCTACGTATAATCTTTCAAATGTCTGCAAGATGTGCAGGGATGCTGTCTTTTGCATACCATTATTTGCTATTTAGGAAGGCATTTTTTGATTTTATTATTTTATTGATTTTTTTCCCAAAGAACTTTCAGCTTTGTTGAGCCTCTATACTTGATGTTTGTATTCTACTTTATAATTTCTCATCTTTGTGATATATTATCTTCTAAGGTCTGGATCTGTAATGACACCACCTTTCACTCCTTATATGGATTTGTGACTCTCCTTATTTTCTTGATTAGTCCATTTTAACATTTTTTTCCCATGAACTTTTGACTTTGCTGTTCCTCTACTGTACGTTTTTATTTTCTAAGTTTCCAAGCTTTAAGTTTCCACTCTTCCTTCTACTTATTCTCTTTAATTTGTTCCTTTTCTAATTTCTTAAGATGGTTAGTTTAGTAATTTTCCATCTTCTTTTTAAAAAAGTCATATGCATTTAAAGGTACATATTATCACCTAAGCATGGAATTAGCTTCATTCCACAAGTTTTGATATGCAGCATTCACACTATCAACTTTGATAACGTATTTTCTTCCTCAATGCACTTAATTCCTAGCTAACAGGAGCTACAAAAGGAGAAAATAGACAAATGAAACATGTAATGAACCTGTCCAATAACAATGCATATTATGGGCCAGATCTCACACCTTTAATACCACAAGCACACAATTTACTTGACTTTAAGGATATTGGTACAATATGCCTTTAGGTCTAACTACCAATTCGCAGGACAGGGAACTAAAGAACATGTTCAATGACACCACAGTGATACAGTCAGCAAAATGTAGGCTGAGAAAAGATGTGAGGTATTCTACCTGGATTCTTCAAATAATAAACTGTAAGGACAAAAGATAGGGAAGGAACCTGCAGACTTTATAAAAGAGACTTAAGAGAATATCCACCAGCTGCAATTTTGATCCTGATACCTACACTATAAAAAAAGAAATATGTATGTCATAACTAGGGAAGTTTGAATATTAACTGAGTATTTTATGATATGAAGGGATCATTGTTTATGTTATTTTAGGGGTGAAAATGGTATCATGATTTTTACTTTTCCTTTTCTATTAGTCCTTATCTTTCAGAGCTACATACTGAAATATTTAGAAATGTTTTGTCTTTGCTTGGGGTTGGAGAATATGCTTCTAATCTTACCTGGTTGTTCACAAAAAGCCATAAACCACACAGATGTCGACATAGGGCTGCTGCTGTGTCAGGGGCTTATCCCAGAGCATATGATCACAGCAAGAGTAAAGACCAATGTGGAAGCCACAGCATATTTGATAACATCATATTGAAGGAGATACTTCATTTTACTTGCCCCATGTTCTATTGCTCAAACAGACCAATCTTAGTGTAACATGGAGACTACAAAGAGGTGTGAATACCAGGAGGCAAAGATTGTTGGGGGACATCTCAGAGGGTATAAGAATTCATAAGACAAAACTGTTAGGAATTGCTGAGGCTGAGTGGTGAATACATGAGGGTTCATTACATTATTATCTCTATTTTTGTATACATTTGAAATTTTCCATAATAAAAAGTCTTCTAAAACTTTTTTTTTTAAAAAAGGGTATCAGTCCAGAGATGGAGTGAAGATATAAAAAGGCTACTCAGTGGTAGTAGTGACTCTGCGCTACCTCCTAGGCAGCCCAGTCCCACAGAGACCCAGCAGTTGGCCAGAAGGACTATGTACTGGCAGCCTTCACAAAAGTGGACTTTGTCGGGTCTAAGGAGTCTTGATCATCAAGTGTGAAACTTGGTGCATAAGCATTTGTATCACACCATTTCAACATTGTTCCTAATATCATAAAGCTGTTCAATGTCCAAAACCTGGTGACTTACAATGCACTTAAAAGGTACTCATTAATACAAGTATCTTCAAAGACCACATAAAGATAAAAAGACATAAATGTTTAATAAAATGTGTTGAGAGTGGTGATATACTTAGGGGAGTTATTAAAATGACAAAAACAATTCTACCAGAAGCAGTAATAGTTGAGGCTCTTGAACGAAGTGCAAGGTTGTTTATAATACAGGCATCATTTAAACTGTAGACTTTGGAGAGTCTACAGTTTCCTTCAACAATGTTTAAATTTTCAGGAAAGCAAACAGTTTGTGAAAAATCTTTACAAATTAAGTTTCTTCTGACGGATCTCCACTTAATCATCTTGCTGGATAAAGAGATACTCTTCATCTCCTTTGTTTAATTTTTACATGCACAGTATTCAACAGTTACCTTATCATGACTTATTCACGGCTAAGCCATGTAGTAGTAAACTATGATTACTTTTGTTTTCTCTGAACAAGTTTTTTAAAGTTTTCCCTGAAGGTAATGCCCATTTAATTTTTTTTCTTACTATGGTTTTCTACGTATTTCAATCCCAAACTTCCCATCAGTTGTCTAAATCTACTCTAGACATTCAGCCATATCAGGTGTAACTTCAATGGCATCTTCTTGAAGTCTCTTCTGCAATTTTCTCACTGGCTCCGTCTGGGCTGGTCGCTTCTGCCTGTGCAACTCTCACTCAGGCTCTCCCTTCATCATCTTCTGGTCATTCTCACCATTTCTCACACAAGCTGAATCTCCTGTTTTTTACATTCTATGTCTTTCTTGTCCTTGGTTTATTTAAAACTAAAGTTTTAAATGGTAGTGTACTATCTCTAGTAACTTCCTGAGAATGGATGCTTGGCAGTTCAATGTCCTGAGATCTTGCATGTCCAAAAATATCCTTATTTAACTGGTGCACTTTATTGCAAGTTTGGCTGAATATAACATTTTAGATTGGAAATTATTTTCCTCTAGAATTTTGCTCCTTTGTTTCTAGAGTTGCTGCTGAGAAGTTTGAAGGCATCCTGATTAATAACCCTTCAATCGTGACCTGCTTTCGCCTCTTAAGAAACCTGTAAAAGGTCTTTTTTTTTCCCCCCTCGGGAGTTGAAATCCTCAGTGTTCTGAAAGTCACAATGTCTTGGAGTGCAGTCTATCTTCATCTATTGTTACAAAAACTTGGTGGGCTCTTCCAATTTGAAAATTTGTGCAATTCAGTTATGGGAAATTTTGTGGATAAATTTTCTCTTCCCTATTTTTAAAATTCTTTTTGGGACTCCTATTATTAAAATATTGGATTTCCTGATTGTCATTTCAATGTCCATATAATTTTACTGTTGTCCATCTCTTTGTTGCATTTTTATTTTCATTTTTTTATTTTCAAAAGCAAAGCTCTTTCTGGTTCTCTCAGTGTATCTTTTGAATAGTATCCTATTCTTATTTTATGGTTGTAATATATTCTCTATTTTGTTGAGGTTATTAGTTATTTCTCTTAATGTGTTCTACCTTAATAGTTTTTCTTCCCTCAAAGTTGCTTTTTTCTGTTTGTTGAGGGCTTCCTGAGATGTCTAGTATTCCTTGCTTATCTACTTGTTACTAAGAATGCAAGACCAAGAGGCTGAATATGAGGCCTAAACACATGAGTAGGACTCACTGACTGTGTGTTTCCATAAGGGTGATCAGGCTGTGCCATTAAGTTGGAAACTTTCCCAAGTCAATCAGCACTAAAATGCAATTTCTTGGAAATTCAGAACATACTTTTCATTCACATACTCTCAGGACCACACTAGGTACTTACCCTTCTCTCTAGGGCTATCCAATTCTGATGAGAAAGATCTTCCAGTCTTTTCTCTGGAGGAGGCAAGCTTGGCTGCCAGCATCAATGGGAGCAAGGAGTGTAGGGGGACTCAGCACAGAATGTATATGTTCACTTACTTTACCTATTTTCTGTAGTTTGCTTGCTTTTAACTGGGCCTATTGTCCTCTAGTACCTTGTATTACCTTCTTCTTATGGCGCAAGTAGACATCTAATTTGCATATTGCTGATAGGAGTGTAAATTGGTATAAACATTTTGGGGAAATGTTTGGTAACATATGCTAATGCTATATAAATGCATAATCTATTCCTTTCTCTAGTATATAGCAAACAGTAACGGGCACTTAAGTCCTCCAAAAGACATGAACAAGAATGTCACAACAGTTTTATTTATAGTGGTCAAAAAGTAGAAATAATCCAAAGGTCTATCAATGTATAAATAAACGATGCCATATTCATATTACAAATCACTATACTACAGTAGAAAAGAATAAACTTCTGATGTATGCAACAATATGAATCTTAAAGGCACAAAAAATGGTGTGGATCCATTATAAAAAGTTCAAAAAGAGACAAAACTAATCTATGTTTAGAGAGGTCAATATAATGGCTGCCTCTGGGGATGGAAGTACTGACTACAAAAAACACAAGGAGACTTTCAAGGGTGATGGGATCATTCTATGTCTTGATTTGGCTGGTGGTTACATAGGTGCATACATAGCAAAAATTCAGCGAACTGTACACTTATGACTGTGTATTTCACTGTTTCAAGTTACATACAACTTAAATCTTTTGCAAAAAGTTGAGTATGTGAGTATTTTGGTAATAATAAAGTTTAAAATCCCCTACTAATCCATTAAGATAAATAATTATCTTCCAATGCCTGAAATACATAGTGCTAATAATCAGTAGAAGCTTGAGATATTTCTATCAGCATTTAATTATTTTCTAAGTGGGGTAAGTAGTAACACAGTGATATAACATTTGCCTTAAGAACAATCAGCACTCAAGTGCAATTTACTGAAAATTCAGAACATACTTTTCATTCACATACTATCAGGACCACAATAGGTACTTACCCTTCTAACCTAACATCTGGTAAAGATCTGTTGAGTGCAATCATCTCACTTGCCATTAAATTGAACTGATTGATTTTAAACATCTCTTTCATCTTTTCTTGATCCTCTTTAGGAATGACGACTGGTTTCCCCATTTCTCCAGGACCTTCATGAGGCTTTTGTACTGGCTCTAGAACTAAGAATAGGAAAAAACTTAACAAACATTAATTTCATAGCAATTGATTGATTCATGATTCTATTTAATAACATTTGTGTTTGAACTGTGCCCTCAAAAACCAGACCCCTTTCTGGGCCCACCCTCTCCCAGGGTGTCAACCCTTCCAAGGGGCTGTCTTGTCTTCCACCTCCACACCAGTGTCCTGATTCAAGACTTCCTCACCTTGCCTCACTCACCTGAGTCACTGCATGGTGTTGGCTCCCATCTCAAAAACTACTCCCACAATGACCTCCCTAAAGTGCAGCCTTCATTGTTATTCCTATGGCCTCCTAGAGTCCAACCTCTGTAATGTGGAATTGAACCTAATTTTCCAAACCTATCACCTGCTAGGCCTTCTTCTCCCACCCCACAGTACTTCATCTTCTGGTCAAACAGCCACCCACTACCTTCCTTCCAACGTGCCTCACATTCTCCTGCTTCCATGCCTTTGCTCACATCCCCTTCCCGCTTCCATCGCTGCAACACCAAATTCCTATGTGCCTTCTCATGCCCAACTAAAATGGCTTCTCTTGCCTGTAGCTTTTCTGAATCTCTCTATAGTGGTTATTTACTACTTTTGACTATCACGTTATTTCATCCAGGGTTCTTATGTCTCTAACCAATTACTATCTCTCATTATAATGATTGTCAAATCTGTCTCATGTACCCCTCCCATTAGAACAAGTATTCTCATCAAAAGTAATGTTATCTCTTGATATAGACATAAAAAGAGCAATGTGCCTGATGAGCACTTCCCAAGCTTTGTTCCTTATTATATGCTTTTGAGATGTTAATAAATATCCAAGAAAAACAGGTTCTGGGATACATTAAATTTGGAAGGTGCTATGTTAAACTTCTCATCTAAAAGGGATGGCTAAAGAATGGGGTGGGGCCAAAAACGGGATGAAAATACATTTTATGCATTACTTATTTTAAAATCTAAAGTTTTATTCTCTTGTAGAATGTTTTTTAGGCATCCTCAAAACATTTCTAAACAAAAATAGTGGCATCAAGGCGCAGAAAAGCCATCTCTCTTCAGTCAGGCTTCATCTGTGCAAGAACAGGACTAGCTGGTACAGTTGACTTTAGGGTGATTGTTTCGGCCAGTGGTACAAAGCCACCAACCAATACCAGAGCTGCAGGATGTGAAACTATTCATTGTGTCCTCAACCACGTCCAGAATTTAAAAACAGATTTCAGAGAATGATGATGAAAAAAGTGTGCATTAGTTTTCCCCTGTTCTCAGGATAAACTGTGTTTTAAGTCACTTTAAAAATTATAGGAAACTCAAGTAAAAACAAGTTTTTAAAAACAAGTCCTGCCTAATATTTGCCCAGTAAGTAAGCTCCTTAAATATAATGGTTGGTAGAATTTTAAAAAATTCTCAATGACAAAAATCATCAACAAGTGTAGTAAAAACTATAATACAAGTACAGAAGTGTAATGCTCCATATAAAATAAGCCTTTAAAGCTTTAAAAATCATAAATTGTAAAACTCGTATAGTCATTTCTACTTGCCAGTCTCCTCTGAAAGTAAAGAACAACCAACAGATTTTGGGACTGGTATATCAGGAGTCAAAAGGAACCAGCAGAGGTCTGAAGGTGACAAAGATCTTTTGTGGATGGCACAGAAAACATAAAGAGTAGGTGGGAGACATCTAGTGGCCCTGATTATAAATATCCTTCTGTTACCCATGCCCTATTTTAGCATAAAATAATGCTTTACAGAAAAATGAAAACAGACACGTTTTCACGCTGCTCAATTTTTAAATGAAGAGTATTAACGTATACATATACCATCTGTGTTTTTGCTAGGGGGAAAAAGATCCTCAACCTGATCAAGCCTCTAGACCTAATTCACAGGAAATATGCGAGGCAAAGGCACATGGCATGCACCATTAAAGGGATGCAAATCCAGACTGCAGGAAACTGGAAATGAGAAATACCTCAATTTCTTCTTCAACAACAAAACAGGTCAGAGGGAGACAAAGAGAAAGAGGTATCCATGCCACAAAACTAGCCATGAGTTGACAACTCTTGAGGCCAGATGATGGATCTATGAGAGTTTAAATTTTGTTTGTTTGTTTGTTTTTTGAGACAGAGTCTCACTCTGTCACCCAGACTAGAGTGCAGTGGTACAATCCTGGCTCACCGCAACCTTTGCCTCTCAGATTCAAGTGATTCTCCTGTCTCAGCCTCTCCAGTAGGTGGGATTACATACGTGCGCCACCATATCTGGCTAATTTTTGTATTTTCAGTAGAAACGGGGTTTCACCATGTTGGTCAGGCTGGTCTTGAACTCCTGACCTCAGGTGATCCACCCACCTCGGCCTCCCAAAGTGCTGAGATTACAGGTGTGAGCCACCGCGCCCAGCCATAATCTTCTATTCTCTCTACTTCTGTTTCTGTTTGAGAATTTTCAAGGTGGAGGAGGGGCATTAAGGATGACTGGAGAAATTATTACTATAAACACTACAAAACATAAACTTAATTGCTTATTACATATGTAACTATATAACTAGAAACTTAAAGTTGGTCTTGAGATCTTAAAGGATCAGGCAAAAATGTACAGCATATACAATCCTGCTGATGAAATATTTTGCACATTTCATTACCTGATAATTATTAATAATCTGAAAATTTAACACAGTACCTGTATTATGTACTCTAACCTACTGTTACATATGAAATTTCAGAGCCACATTTAAAATTACAATTAATCAAAAGTTATATGTCTACTGCATGACTTAGAGAATCCACAATACTCTAATTATTACTAAGAAATTACAATATCCTACAGAATTAAATTTGTCATTAAACGAATTTTCTTGGCAAATGAGTTTGGATGAAATGCATGTGGTTAGTGAATATATGCTATTATTAATGCATTTACAGTATTAGAAAGCAACTAAAAAGATGGTAAGCATTAAGTTTCCATGTACTCTACTGCCAGTCTTCTATGTATATTAAAAGTTAGTTCTGTCAAAATTTTATTAGAAAGAAACTGAAATGAGTTTGGATGTCATTTCATGAACTAAATAAAATATCTTTGCATAAAATTCTACATGCAGCTCATTTCTAAGAATCAAATCACTTTGACAAGGGAGGGACAAAGGTATCATTCCAAAGTATTATGTGAGAACAAACATATTTTATTATATACTTCAGTTAAGTTTTATTTACATGACACTGTAGATAAGTATCATGATTTAGAAAAGGTATTTACCAAGAAAACCAGAGGTTCACTCTGAAAGTCTCCAAATAAGATTAATATACATAAACCACTGGCATGCCTTTGAATACACTTTAAGGTATTTTTCAAATTTCTTATGTGTGTTTCTCTCATGAAAGTAAAGAGGTATACAGTTATATGACTTCTTTTTGGGGGGTAAATATACTAATAAAAGGCTAAAATCACTTTTCCCAAACTATTTTCTGATCTTACTATACAATTAACATCTTTACTGTCTTTATGCACTATATTTCACTATTTCAAAATGTTTCCTCCTACATTTTAACATCTCTGAAATTGGAATGTGGCTCACAATGGTAACTGGAATGTTATCACTTTTACAGTGGTATACAGAATATTCTATAAACAAAGGTATGTAAGATGCAATAAAATGCAGCACACTATCTGATTTTTTAAACATCAAAATATCATCTACAACTTTCACTGGTAACTTTCTGCTACTTCAACATCCTTGTCAATTTCCAATTTCATGTTCAATTTACCTGTGCTGCATATATGAAAATCAACACTTAAAAATTTGTTATAAAATTATTATAGCCTTTACTAGTAATATTTTAAAGTTTTTAACCATTGGAAGTTTTTTCTATAAACCATGTTCTCCAAGGCTTCCTAATGTTCAACAGTTGAAATAATTCCAGTATAAGTACATGAAAAGTTAAATAATTAATATTTTAATGATCTGAAAATGCAGTACTGACAGGAAGAATCAATCACTACTTGAAACTGCATCTTTAAAAATACTGAACACTCTATATAACACCCAAATCCATAAAGTGGATAAATGAGCTAATTCTGGTAAGCAGAAGAGTAGTAAAAATATTCCCAGGCCATAACCCCCACCACCCATATTCTTTCAAGGGAGCCCAATCTAACTCTAGCAGCAGCAGAACTCTGCTATTTTCAGATAGCCTTAGGTATAAAATACAAGTATAGACCTATAAGAGAACTACTCAGAAAAAAACAAACCCCTCTGGAATCACCAAAGTCTGGCCCACTATTCCTTGAAGCAGGCAAGTAACAAGTAAATAGAAGAATCTTAGAAAACTCTTTAAGTACAGCATATCAACAACAACGTTACAGGAAGCCTTCAGCATTATCACAATGACATCAATCCATTCTATTCAAACCTATGAAACTTTTTTTCACACCAGAGAGAGTAGAATTTGCTAAATTTCACTGAAATCAGAGCTGTAGAGTAGAACGTTCAGAAATTAGGTGCTTCCAATATTGAAACAGTCACTCTGGAGTGTTACAATGCTCAGTGCTTTTTGTTGTTGTTTTGTTTTGGTTGTTTCAAAACAAAGATCCAGGAGGCCCTATGTGTTCTATCAAGAGAGACTTTGATGCCAGGCATGGTGGCTCACACCTGTAATCCCAGCACTTTGGGAGGCCGGAGCAGGCAGATCAGCTGAGATCAGGAGTTCAAGACCAGCCTGGCCAACATGGTGAAACCCCGACTCTACTAAAAATACAAAAATTAGCTGGGCGTGGTGGCAGTTGCCTGTAATCCCAGCAACTCGGGAGACTGGGGCAGGAGAATCGCTTGAACCCGGGAGGCAGAGGTTGCAGTGAGCCGAGATTGCGCCATCGCACTCCAGCCTGGGTGACAGAGTAAGACTCCGTCTTAATTAAAAAAAAAAAAAGAGGGAAACTCTGAGGTCATGCACATGTTAATTCCACTAGAAAGTTGGCATCCTTGGTGCCATTACCCATCCCCTCTCCCTGATCCTCTGTAGTAAACACCTCTTCAAATTCACCACAGCAGTTTTTCACTAGCAGAACCTTAATAACTTCTGGGCTCTGAAAAGACTTAGGACCTCTCAGCACCTGTTGCACTGAAACTTCACATCAAAGCAGATTTTTCAAACTGTTGCTTATTAGCATCAACTGTGCTCTTCCCCTAATCATTTCTCCCCTTAAGACTACCATGGACCTCAAAGATTATCTCCCCTTAGCTATGTACTTCCCCTCCGGCTGCTCAGCCCTTCTCTCACACTGGGACGTCCTTCTCAGTCTGTCCCCTGAACACCCTGACACCCCCAGGCTGTTGTAAAGCCTCTCCACTGTCTGGTCTCCACAACACACAGGCTCCATCTTCAGACCTAACTGAAGTCTAGCTCTCCTCCAGAGTCCATTAACCTCACAACTGTTTCTGGGAGAAAGATTCATTCTCCTTTCCTCCAGAGGCAATGATGCCATCTCATACCTCTACACTGCTACTTTCAGATTATTGTTCCTTTAGCTTGTACCTCTGTACAAAACCCAGTCTTTTTCTTTGAAACTTATGCCACTCGTGGTTGTCAAAATTATAATAATCTGTGAATGCTCTTTGAGGAGAATCCTTTTCACGATTCTGATACCACACTGTCTCATCTGCTGAGAATTTGTTCTTTCAAGTATCCCTCTTTTCCCCTGTAGTTTAAACCTCTTCCTGAACATATACAAATAATAAATACATAGAAAACCAACTTCGGCTCCATTTCTCTCTTGTAACTACTGTATACTACACGCTTCCCTTCATGCTGAAGCTTCCTAAAGAACAGCCACATCCCTACTGTTTCTCCGGTATATTGAATCCAGAATCCACTGACTTCCACAGTTACCATCCCTGAAATGACACTTGCTAGGGTCACGAGAAGCCCTATACCAAACCTATCAGAAACACTTTATCTCAGGTAAAATCTCTGAGCAAACACCACCCTTGACTGGGCTTCTATGACCTACTCCTTGGGGCTTTTCATTCTACTCTGACTTCTTGGGAAGCCTTCTCTTCCTTCAGTGACCCTCCAGGAGGGGCTCTCCAACAGGGAGTCTGTGTCTTCCAACTCTACACATACCATGCACAGCCTCATGTATAGACAAGGCTTTAATTCCCATCTGTTTTCTCCATCTCGACCATCCTCTACTGCAGAACAACTCTACCAGTTTCTCGAAGTTAAATATTCCAAACTGAGGTTGGGTGCAGTTGTTCATACCTGTAATCCCAGCCCTTTGGGAGGCCGAGGCAGGTGGATCACCTGAGGTCAGGAGTTCGAGAACAGCCTGGCCAACATGGTAAAACCCCGTCTCTGCTAAAAATACAAAAATTAGCTGGGTGTGGTGGTGTGCGCCTATAACCCAAGCTACTCAAGAGGCTGAGGCAGGAGAATTGCTTGAATCCGGGAGGCAGATGTTGCAGTGGGCCAAGATCGTGCCACTGCACTCCAGCCTTGGTGACAGAGCGACACTCCATCTCATTCATAAATAAATAAATAAGAAAAATGAAAAAAAAAATTCCAAATTCAACTTCATGCATCCACCTTTTTATCAAAGCTGCTCCTCTTCTGAGGAACATCAATTCTTCCAACCATGGAGACATGAAAGCCACCTTAGACTTTTCTCTTTCTCTTATTCTCTATATTCAATGGCTCCCCAGGTTATGTAAATTCCACTACTTAAATACTTTTCATATATATTCATTTCCTCTCTGTCTCCAATGTCATTTTAGTGTCTGTTTCAAGCTCTTTTCCAAATTCTCACAACAGTCTCAGACTGGTATCTGCTACCTGCCTTGTTCTCTTCCAGTCCACCAGTCACATGACCAACAAAGCATTCTTCCAGAAGTCCAGGTCCAATCAGGCCTTACTCCCTTGTCTAAAATGCTTCAGCACCATGCCGCTGTCTACAGATGAAGTCCAAAATCCCTACAATGCCATAAAAGGCCTTGTGTGACATGGCCTCTGCCACCTCCCAAGCTTCATCCTGTGCTCTTGTTCTCCTATCAACTCTGTTCTCACTTGCTAATCTTGCACATCCTTCTTTCCTTTGCTTGGAAGGTCTTTCCCTCTCCCAACAGACCTAACAAACACCTGCTCAAGCTAATACTCAGCTGGAACATACTTCCTTACTGCAGTTTCTCAGCCACCCCAAGGCATTCCTTCCTTTCTACTCTTGTGCATATCCCTAAAGTGATATTTATTATACTGGTATTTACTACTGTTATTTCTCTTCCATTAGACTGTGAGTTCCCTGAAGGGAGGAATTTTGTCTTATTTTTTGGTTCAACTGTTTATCAACAAAACCTAGTACCTTGCCCAGCACATATAAAAGTCAAAAAACCATTCAAGTGAATCTTCACATGCTACAAAGCCTATTCTTTCTCACTGTCAAGTCTTTACATTTAAGATAGAACACCAGGAGCTTATTGTAAATGGCAATGAATTAAGGTAGGGTGAAGGGAAATTTATTCCATTCTGTTTGGGAAAAGAATACTCAAGTTTCTGACTGATGAATGGTAATACCTGTTCTTTGATTTAAACATAGACGGCATGAGTACAGCTCTAGCAACAGTTAAGGAGGCAACATTTTGTCACCCAACAAAGATACTAAACAGCAGAGCTATAAAGTAAATATACAAACTAACAGGCTGACTTTGGATGAAAAATGTATTAAAACCTTTCAAAAAAGTGAAAATTTAAGTTAGGAATTAGCCTAGGCATTACTGGAATTCAGTGCTAGCAACTGAGCCTAATTTTAGGCAGATTTCCCAGGAAAATATAAATAGAACCAGTTATGTAAGCCCACATATAGCAATTACAGTTAAGTTGGTACAGTTAACAATACAAATTAATATTTTTTTCTATTGTAAATTTTGGGGGATCAAAGGCCCTTATTATAAAAGTGCAAAAAATTTAAATGTGGCTATATGCTTAAAGAAAACATGTTGAAAGAGTAATTATTTGTATATAATTTCTAAAAATAGTAGAACTGCTGTACAGCCATGTATTCTATAACTAATCACAGAGTTCAGAGCCCAGAACAACTGGATTACTGACTCTTGCTATGCAGTCATTTTCATTATGGTTAAAAATGAAAAAAAAAAATTTTTTTTAAAAGGGCAACATTTGTTTGTTGAATAAAAGGAGTTTAAAACTGAATTTTCCAAAGTCCTCTGACAAAAATATTAGTACTACCTATTCCCTCCCTCCTTTATATTTGTATATTTTCTTTCCTTTCCATACTAGATATTGCAATGATCTCACTCCAGCCTCTACTCTATCACCCAATCTTTTTAAAAGTTCTCCCTAGAAGTGCTAACTGGAGCTATGTACCACATTAACAACAACAACAAAAACCTCTTCAGATCACATCTATAAAAACTTCTTCCCCTTAGGACTGAGATGGGAGGGCTGGAGTAATCTCTTTTGATACCTTATAATGCAATTTTAATGCTCCACTCAGCATTAGACTAATCTTCTGTACAACTTTGATACTCCCAACTATGAGATACCCACATTATTAAGTAACATAAAGTAACTTGTAAGAAATTAACTACACTGAATATTGAACACAAAAGTCGAATTTAGCAATTCTATACACGATACTTTAATGCTTTTAACTGTTGGAATGAACCCATTTGAGAACTATCAATATGATCATCGTATCTCCTACAGGAAGTCAGGGACATCTGTTAATCTAAAAAAGTTAAAATTTTATATTACCCAAATTAGTTAGTAAAAACCAGTGATATACTGATCTAAACAGCTGTATTATAAAATGTCACTCACCATCCCCAGCAGGAAGTCCTCTCTCCTTTTTTTCATCACATTTGTTGCATTCACTGAAGTAAAGCAGCAGGAACATATCCAAGAGTACCCAAATCAAGGAGGTGGCTAGGACCACCTTGCAGTATGCAAATTTTCTCATGGCACTTTAAGTCAAATGCAAAATTTAAAAATATATATATAAATATACAAAGATGAAAATTATTCCAATCCAGTTTCATCAGAAATCACATTCATACCCTATAAAGAAAGGAAAAAAGATTAACTTAAAAATTCAGAACCTCAAAAGTGAATTATAAAATTAATTTAATATTATAAACATTAAATACTATAAATTATTAATTTCATTAAGAACAAGAAATTTCACTATGAAGACTATGTTTGAAAATCAGACTTGGAAAAATGCTTATAAAATATATAGAGTATCAGGACTATACAAATAATTCCTACAAATCAATATACAACAATCCAATAGGAAAATAGGTAAAGGATATAAACAGGTACTTTGCAGAATGGAAACCTAACAGCCAACAAACACGTAGAAAAGTGCTCAATTCCCTACAATTAGGAAATGCAAATTAAAACAACAGTGAGCTACTATTTCACACTCACCAAACACCTGGGTCTTAACTACTTTTCTACTCAATTGCTACATTATGTGTTAAGGCAAAAGTTAAGCTATTAGTTACCACAGGGGATTAGGCAACTAGTGATTCCAAGTGCATTTCAACTGTCCGCATTCAGTACCCAGGCTCAAGAATTAACAGAGTTCTCCTTGGAGCCTGCACTACAGTAGCTTCCTGAGCTAACTCTCATTCCTCTTTTACACTGAATCTCAATCTAAAACTGCAACAGTCACCAATCATTCAGGAAACAGATTCGTGGAAAGTATAATGGGAAAGAAAAGTATATGTCACAAGATCTGACATTTAGTCTTGGCTCTGACAATAATTTTATACACTTCCCTGTTTTTAGTTTCCATTTCCCACTCTGCTATCGCCCTTTATTATGCTATACCATGATGAGAAAATGACTAGAGGAACTGTTAACAATTCTGAAAAGTCATTTGGGATAGTTTGAGCATAGGCGTCTTAAGCATTAAGGAATTCATCCTGGAGCATGCTGAAGCAGCCTGAGAGACCTCAGAGAGGCAGAGAATCTCCCGCTCAGCAGCTGACTTTGAGGCTCAAAGCCTGTGTCACTGAAGACCAGGGGAAATATAAATCAAGTGCATTCCTATGAAGTGGAGTGAGGAAACACGAGTTCGCACTGTGTCCATGCTGAAAGCTACAAATGCAGACACCCTGGATGGACCAGAGTGTGGGCAAGGTAGCAGCTTCTTACAAGGACAGCTTTATGCAACAAGTTCCATGGTGGCCATCAGAGATGCACTTACGTGAACAATTCAGGGCAGGCCTGTAGTTTATCCATGAAATGTATACAGCAGTTCTTGCCTACTTCACAAGGTTGCTAGAGAGCAACCTGAGAAAACACGAAGTGATACTTATAAATGTAAAGTCACTATTTATGCTCATCTCTCTAGGGACTGTGATCACTTGCCATATTCCTCCTTTCACCAAACCAATACTCCCTGACTGCAAGATGAAAACAAGGATGCTACTGTCATGTTCTTACCTGAAAATCATGCTTACTCAATACCTGATACTGGGTCACCTGTAGTGAGCAACTACTGATAACTATGGTAACTGAGGTGAGGGGAGAACCTAAAGCATTAGAGTGCACAATGTCATGGAACAACAGTTCTCACCAGATAAACTATATACATACATTTATATTTTGTGTTATTTCATATGAAAAGCTGCCTCTTTTGATCACTGGCAAAGCAGCCTGATTGCTGGTGCAATATCTGAATTTCAAATGTGGTTTTACGGTCTCTAAAATCCTATTTTTAAAAAATGCCTGCAGAATAGTTAAATGTAAATATAACTTTTCATCTACTTCTACTTAAGTTTTGCAAGGGTGTGCAATTAGCTTTTAAGATTGAAGGTGAAGTGCAGTGAAGGGGAAGTGTTTGGGAGAAGAGGGGTGTCTGGCACATTCTACATGGGGCATGAGGAGAAAGGAAGATAAAGGAGAGGCAAAAAAATGATTCCCAGATTTAAGGCCAAGATAACTAGCTAGATGGATGATGGCAATACAATAATGAAAGGAAATACGGACTAAATCATGAGTTGAGTTAGTTCACACTGAATGTGAGGGGCCTCAAGTCGAGGTGTCAACAGGCAGTCAGGGGAGTAACTGAGTCTGATGTGAAAAGGCAGGTTTGTTAAACATACATACACAAGCAGCAGCTGGGGTTGGCAGAGGGGATGAGGTGGCCAACGAAGAAGGCAGAGAAAAAAAAGGGGCTGAAACTCCAGGAAACTCATCACTTTCCACATATTGCAGAAGACAGACCCCTCTGAGAGAGGCATGAGAAGGAAGGAAGGAGTATGGATAAGCCATGTTAGACCCTCTATGAGGCTGAGATAACAAAGAAAGAATGTCCACAGGGTTTGGCTCTCAGGACGAAGCCACTGGTAATTTGGGGTTTCTATTACTGTTCCCCGCAAGGGAATGAAGTCATAGAAGGCTTGCTCATCTCTATAAGCTTCAGAGAAAACTCTTAGAAAACATCTTCTAAATGAAGAAGGAAAGAAAAAGACAAAACAGCACAAGAGATGTTTCTTTGAGATTCATTTAAAACAGCATAATTGTATCAGGAAGAAATCTGGTGAAGAGCAAATAACATGTAAGGAACTTGAATTTTTTTTACTCTGTTGTTTATGTTCAAGAAAAAAAACAAAGCTACTTATGTCTTTAAAAAATTGAAGATAAAGTTCCAAGTATGTTGCCAAATATATAAGATGTAAAAGAATGAAAAAACATTTATTTAAATATGGCAGATAATTGTTCTTTCTAAAGAGTTGTTTAAAAGATTGTTAATTTGCATGATGCATTGCAGGTAAGATTCTAGTTTTCATATACAATTAAATAATTATTATTTCAATTTGTTTAATGAAAGCTAGTACAATGTATTTAGGGAAAGAATTGCTACCTTTATTGCCACCATTATTGTAAAGTTATTCCTTATTCTCCACTTACTAAGCAACTTTTGTGTGTCCTTCAATGTCCTTGAAATGAAGGATACAAAGAAAATCAAGTCCTTGTTCCAAAAGGCACACAAAGCTCAGTCGCAGAACAAATCAGCAGGTGGGGAGAAGAGTCAGAGCTGAAGAGAACTGTCTAACAACAAATTTCCGCCCTTTAAGAGATTATAGGACATGAAATCCCAAAGTAATATACTAAAAATGTCTTCAGACTTCATTATTTGCTCCAAGAAATTCAAGGCCAATTTTATATTTTTGGTACAGTATTTTTCATCACTAGAAAAAATTAATATATTACAAAATCAGACTTTTAAAATTACATTTTGAAGTTTTTTTCTTCAAGGTAAAGGGATGGAGGCAGTTTCTTTATAAAAAGTTATGGTACAAAATTATGAATGCATTGTTAAGTCATAAATCATATTTTCAGGTCCATGATAGCCATTAATAACTAATATTAACATGATCTCCTTGTTCAAAAAGATGAGCCATAATCTAGGAGGCCCTGAAAAGGAATTTTACATTTGGCCCAGAGACCTTTAATAAGGTTCAGGAAACAAAAGAAGTTTGAAGAATGAACGTCCCACATTTTTCAGAGACTGCTGGTGTTGCCTTCACCTGAGCAATTTCCCACTCTTCCAAGAGGAGAAGACTGACAACATCATTTGGGAATCTTTGGCACAGCCAAAGCACTGTCTGTCACCACAGACGACATTGTTGGTGACAACAGTGCACCAGTGAGTGCTAACCTTAGCACTAAGCCAAGCCCTGCTCTCTACAAAAGACCCACACATATACAGTCCATTGTTAATAGTTATTTCAATGGTCCCAGAACAATTAGATATCCATATACAAAAAACCCCACAAATATTGGCCCACATCCTATACCACATATAAATATTAACTCAAATTTTTGAACTAGATCTGGAATAAAACCTTTTGAGACCTTGGCTTAGGTAAAGATTCCCTAGATAGAACAAAAAAGCACAAACCATTAAAAAAAAAAAACTGGACTTCCTAATTAATCTTCAAAAGGCACCATTAAGAAAATATCTGTTTATGCTCAAGATGATACACCTTTATTGATTAAGTTAAAAATTCCAATTTTTCTTTGAAAGAAAATAAAGTCACAAATTTGAGAGAAATATTTATAAATTACATATCTAATAGATGACTTGTATCCAGAATATGTAAAAAATTTGTCAGAACACAATAAGAAAAGAAACAATCCAATAAAATGGGCAAAAGGTCTGAATTGTCACTTTACCAAAAAAGCCAAACACTTTTTTCAGATGGCAAATGAGTACACGAAAAGAAGTTCAACATTAAATTATAACCACAATGAAACACCACTATGAACTGATGAAAACAGCTAGAAAAAGAAAGAAAAATAACAAGGGCTGGAAAGGAACTGGAGCAACTGGAACTCTAATACGGTGCCAGTGGGAATGCAAAATGGTACAGGCTCTCTGAAAAACAGCTGAGTTTCTCCCCAGAAGAATCTGTAATCCCATTCCTGTTTACTCAGAAGAAAGGAAAATATATCTACACAAAGCTCTGTACACAAATCTTTATAGCAGCTTACTTATAATCATCAATATCTGGAAACAATCCAAATGTCCATCATCTGATGAATGGATAAACAAATTGCGCTATATTTACACAATGAAACACCACCCAGCAACCAGCAATAAATCAGAACAGTGGCTGCCAAGGGCTGAAAAAGGAATAGGGGATTGCCCATAAATGAATTTGTGGCAATGAAAACATTCCATAGCTTCCTTGGGGTGGTGATCATACAACTGTGTCCACTGTGCAAACTTATAAAACTAAACCTAAAAAGAATTTTACTGTAAATAAATTCAATCTCAATCAACTTAAAAATAAATAAACATGGGGGAGAGGAAATCTCAAAGAAATAATGCCAGTTTTACAAAGAGAGAAACTGTTTTATGTTTTCTCAAAAGACGCATACCAAAATTCATTTTGGAAGTAACTTAAAGTTGTTTATTTTGTTCCAACCACAGTAAGTTAAAACCTTCCATTTGAAATGCATTTAACTACTTATTTTTAAAGTTATAAAAGTAGAGTTAATATCAAAGTATAGTGATTAATTTCAGATGCTTCCTGACTTATGATGGGGTTATGTACCAATAAACCCATCATAAGTTGAAAACATTTTAAGTCGAAAGTCGAAAATGCCTTTAATACAACTAACCAACAGAACATTATAGCTTAGCCTAGCCTACCTTAAATGTGCTTACAACACTTGCATTAGCCTATAGTTGTGCAAAATCATCTAACACAAAGCTTATTTTACAATAAAGTATTGAATATCTTATGCAATTTACTGAATACCATACATTACATATAAATTCTGATGGTTTTACCCTCTTGTAAAGACAAAAAATCTTAAGTCAGGGTCCATTTGCATATCAGTAAACTTCTGATCCAATTCTTTTCTTCTTCTTTCTTTTCTTTCTTCTCTTCTTTTCTTTCCTCCCTCCCTCCCTCCCTTCCTTTTTTCCTTCTTCTTCTTCTTTTTTTTTTTTTTTAGTAAGAGACAGGTTCTCACTTTGTTACCCAGACTGCTCTGGAATTCCTAGTCTCAAGTGATCCACCCGCCTCAGCCTCCCAAAGTGCTGGGATTATAGGCATGCACCACCATGCCCAACCCTGATCCTGTTCTTAATATCATAGGCCAAATTTTCCCAAAGATTAATCAGTATTTTCTAGGGCCAAATGATTTTCTCCTACCCCTCATATTTCTAACCAAAGCTCTGCAGAAATCTTGAGAGAATCTCAGCTCGATAGTAACTTTCTAAGAAAACAAAGCTTCATTCTCTTGGATCCACGCTTTACTCCTCTCTCCTGAGAACACAGCATTCTCCCAGTCACCCAGAGCCAGGATCACTAGTTTTACATCATACTAACCAGACAGAGGTATTACATATGAGACCCTTCAACAAATCTATTCATTTAATTAACAGCTAAAGTTTCTGCCAAGAAAACTAAAAAGACTTAAAAAGACAAGTGTTATCCTCTAACACAATAAAGAGAGTCTAGATTATTTTATTAATTTTATATTTTATTTGCTCTATTTCTCAAACAGAACTAGAATCTAACAATGTATTCATTCACTTATTAACTCATTCAATCACCCAAACAGTAAATGTAGGGAATGTGTCAAATGCAGGGAATACAAGGGTGAACAAAATGCACACACTCCCTGATCTTATTTAGTTCAGAGTTGGCTCCAGGGAAGCAGACATTAATCAATCATATAAATGTGAAATTCTAATTGTGATAACTGCTTTGAAAGAAGGTATACAGCTCTACACACATCTATAATAGATTTGACTTTGTCAAAAAGGCTTCCCTCAGAAACACATGGTTTGAGGGAAAATAAGCATTATAGGCAGTGAATAGTAAAGGCTGTATAGCAGAAAGGAGCCCAACACTGAAAAGCTAGTGAACTGAAGAAAAAGAAAAGGAAACTGTGATGTGAGATGAAGCTGGAGATGATAAAAGTGGGAAGATTCAAGAGATATGACGGGACAAACTCAATCCTGGCTTGTACAACTGGATAGAGAATGGTATCAATCATGGAAATGGGGACCAGTGAAAAAGGACCAATTTTTGGAGGGGAGAAGATGGGAAGCGTGATTTTGGACATGTTGAGTATGAGCTGCCTTTGAACCTTCAATGAGAGATGCTACCATGGCTGCTTGGATACACACTCGGGGGCTCAAAGGAGAGGCCTGAGGTAAAGATTTCCAGACAGAAGCCCTTGACTTATGCTACTCTGTGAGGGTGAACAGACTAAAAGAAACACACAAAAATTTTGTGTCATTTAATTTCCTCCTAGAGTGTGGGCTGGACTACTAGTGACTTGATTCTAACCAACAGAATATGATGGAAGTGAAGACTAAGTCATTAAACACTCTATGGCCTCCCCTAACTCTCTCTCTGATCACACTCTGGGGAAAGCCAGTGCCATGTCAGAAGGATGCTTAAGCATTCCTATGGAGAGGTCCACATAGTAAGAAACTGAAGCCTCCTGCCTACAACCAACATTATGCTGCCAGACATGCAAGTGGGACCCCCTTTAAAGCAGCCCCAGGCAAGCCTTCAGATGACGGCAGCTCCAGCTGACAGCTTGAGTACTACCTCATGAAAGATCCTGAGCCAACATCCCACTAAGCTGCTTGATATAGTTTGGCTCTGTGTCCCCACCCAAATCTCATGTTGAATTGTAATCCCCAGTGTTGGCGAGGGACCTGGAGGGAGGTAACTGGATCATGGGTGCAGATTTTCCCCTTGCTGTTCTCAGGATAATGAGTGAGTTCTTAGGAGATCTGAGGGTTTACAAGTGTGTGGGACTTCCCCCACCTCTTTCTCTCTCCTGCTCCCCCATGGTAAGACATGCTTGCTTCCTCTTCACCTTCTGCCATGATTGTAAGTTTCCTCAGGCCTCCTAGTCATGCTTCCTGGTAAGCCTGTGGAACTGTGAGTCAATTAAACCTCTTTTGTTCATAAATTATCCAGTCTCAGGTAGTTCTTCATAGCAGTGTAAAAATGCACTAACATACTGCTCTTCCATTCCTGATCCAAAGAAAATATGAGATAACTTCATTGCTTAAAGCCATTAAACTTTTAGGTAATTTATTACTCAGCAACAGAAAACTTCAACAGCAAACTAGAACTAGAAAGGGAATTCTTTAATCTACAATAAACATCATATTTAATGATGGAGCTTCAGTTAAAACAAGGCAATGTATCCTCACTTCAGTTTGACACCGTACTGAAGGTCCAAGCAACAGACAAGAAAGTGAAATAAGGCTTAGGGGGAAAAAAGCCAAAATTATCATCTGCAGATGGTATGATTTCTACATAGAAATTATTTAAGAATCAATAGATAAACCATTAGAGCTAATTATTGATTTCATCAAGACAGATGAATACAGATGAACATATAACATCAGTCATGCTCCTATACGGTAGTAATAACTAACTAGAATATATAAATAAACTGGCCGGGCGTGGCGGCTCATGCCTGTAATCCCAGCACTTTGGGAGGCCGAGATAGGGGGATCACGAGATCAGGAGATCGAGACCATCCTGCCTAACACAGTGAAACCCCGTCTCCACTAAAAATACAAAAAATTAGCTGGACATGGTGGCGGGCACCTGTAGTCCTAGCTACTCGGGAGGCTGAGGCAGGAGGATGGCGTGAATCCGGGAGGCAGAGCTTGCAGTGAGTTGAGATTGCGCCACTGCACTCCAGCCTGGGCGATAGAGTGAGACTCCATCTCAAAACAAAACAAAACAAAAAACCACATTCGAAATAGCTATAAAAACCCAATAGGTACAAGAGGTGAAGAAAACTGTGGAGCTTTATTGAAGGATACAAAAGAACAACTAACTAATAAATAGATGAGAAAATGAATACCAAGTTCTTCCCAAAATTAATCTATAAATTCAATATAATTCTGATCAAAACCTAAATGAGGCTCTGGGGAGTAGATTTATTTATTTATTTGTTCATTTACTTATTTATCTATTTTGAGACAGAGTCTTGCTTTGTCACCCAGGCTGGAGTGCGGTGGTGGGATCCTGACTCACTGCAACCTTTGCCTCTTGGGTTCAAGCAATTATCCTGCCTTAGCCTCCCAAGTAGCTGGGTCTACAGGCACGTGCCACAATGCCCAGCTACTTAGAAGTTTCACCATGTTGACCAGGCTGGTCTCGAACGCCTCACCTGAAGTGATATGCCCACCTCGGCCTCCCAAAGTGCTGGGATTACTGGTGTGAGTCAGCGCACCTGGCCTGGACGGGATTTAATTATAAAGCAGAAGTACTTAAAACTATATGGTACCCCAAGACAAATTCATACAAGTGTGAAAACTAAAAAGATGCTACTACAAAGAAAATTGATGCAGGGACAAGTGGCTTTCCATATAACTAAAAAAATAAACTTGGATCCTACCTTATAGCAATAAAAAAGTGAATCTGTGGAAAGATAACTGAAGCCAAAATTGTCAAAACCAAGTAGCAGCTATTCTGGCCTAATCCTACTAGCCAAAGTGAGTACGGCTCCAGTCCCGTAGGCTTCAATTTATATTCCCAGCTTCCTATAAAGTGTTCAGGCCAACACTTCTGCCACAGTTTTTGAGTTGTCAAGTGATTACTGATCAAAATTTAGCACTGAGAAACCTCATTCACTAGACAAAGAAAAAGGAGAACCAATTTTCAGGTCTTAGAATCTTCTTATTCAACATAAGCATTTAACAAAAATTAGCAAAAAAAATCAATCCAAAATTCCTGCCCAGATTGATGTCCACAAAATTTCATTAAAATCTGGATATTCTCTTTCTGTAGTTATTTCCCAGGTGTTATCTCAAGTTTAGAGGTCAGAAGAACAAGCTTATCATTTTGGGTAGTCATCATGTAAATAAACTCCTACAAAATTTATTGGCTCAAATGTTTCAATTTAGGGAATACAGTGTTTAGTATCTTGAGTGCAGTGTCAGTTTTTAAGACGATAAACTGACTTCCAGCAATACCTTTAAAAGTTTATATTTTTCCTGTTTGTAAAGTAATGTATGTTCAAAGCAAAGAACCTGGCAAACAGAAAAGCAAAAGATACAAACTACCTACAAACTTGCATCTCAATTAAACACCAATGGGTTAAATGCCCTTCCAATCATTCAGAATAGTAGATTTGTTTTATGTTTTTTTTTTTTTTTTTTTGAGATGAAGTCTCACTCTGTCACCCAGGCTGGAGTGCAGTGGCCTGATCTCAGCTCACTGCAAGCTCCGCCTCCTGGGTTCACGCCATTCTCCTGCCTCAGCCTCCTGAGTAGCTAGGACTACAGGCACCCACCATCACGCCTGGTTAATTTTTTGTTATTTTTAGTAGAGACTGGGTTTCACTGTGTTAGCCAGGATGGTCTCAATCTGACCTCGTGATCCGCCCACCTCAGCCTCCCAAAGCGCTGGGATTACAGGCGTGAGCCACCATGCCTGGCCAGATGCGTGTTATGTTTTAAACCAAGTTTGTAACATCCATTTAAACTTAAGTACTTAATGCCTTAAATGTCCTCATGGGAAGAAGGGAAGGAGACAGGTGTGACTGTAAAGTGGTAGGACAGCTGATCATGCTGTATTTTGATTTTTAACAGGTAATACGCTCAACAGACATTTCTAACCCCTCTTCCCACCTCAGCCATGTCTCAGTGTCATGTCTTAGGCAACATCACAGCATCTTAGTGTTAATGTCAAAACAGCCCTAATATCCACACAAAGGTGTGACAAAATGCCACACATAGTGCTTTACACTTAATACATATGTAACAGTTACAAACAAAGCTGGCTCCCTGGCTCATGATTCTGACCCTTAACCTCTCCTCCCCTCCTTGAAGGGTTTCTTCTGGTAACAGATCCAGTTGCCTGGCCACAGTATAGTTAAATGACCTAGCCAGGCTAACCACAGGACCTGACTCCTTCTTGGCCTCTTGAGTCACAGACCTGGAAGGCTGTGCTCTAGGACTGCACTCAGTCACACTGACCCCGACATGCAGAAGGCCACTTGCAGCTAAAAAGAACGAGGCCAGGCAGAGACATACAGGTGAGAGGCAGAGCGCCCTGACAGTGACCAAGTCCCTGACTCTTCCTTGGCTTCGGTGACCCACCAAGGAATCCTCCTATTAGTCCCCTTTTCTGCTTAAGAAAATCTGAATTGGGTTCCTGATACAACCAGAATGCTTGGGGAACCAGGGAAGAGGGGGCTATAGGTAAAAAGCAGCTTCTAGTCTGCTGATGAGCTTCCCCTCTGTGGGTCATAATTATATATTATGAGACAGACTATACTATTTGAAAAGATACTTTTTAATGCCCCAGATCACAAAAACTTATAAAATATCAAAAGAGTACATATAAAATGTGTCACAGAAATAAATGATCACAACACAACATACATCACCACCACCTAGGTTAACAATAAGAACATGACTTTTAAAATTCCCTCTCAAATCCCACCTTTTCCCAACTCTTCAAAGGCAATCCCTATTCTTAACTTATGGTCCTTCCTTGTCCTGATAATTTAACCTCACGAGTATCTTTAACAACCCCTTGTTTATACTTCACTGTTTCTGAACTGCTTATGGGTGGAAAAACCTGACTTGCTTTTTTCTAACACTGTTTCTGAGATTCATCCATATGCTCGGATCCATTCATGCATCCAATTCCATTTCACTACTGAATCGTATTCCACTGGCTTAGCAAACCATATTTCTCCACTCTACTCTTAACAGACATTTGGGTTCTTTCTAGGTTTCCATTATTACAAGCAATACTGCTATGACCATTCCTGAACATGTTTACTAGTACACATGTGCAAGACTATTTATTTAAAGAAGAGGTCAGTAAATATTTTCTGCAAAGGGCCAGATGATAAAGATTTTAGGCTTTTTGAGCCATGCAATGTCTGTTGCAACCACTTAACTCTAGTGTTGTACCATGAAAGCATCTGTAAGAGGTATGTAATGAGTGACAATATTCCAAGCTTATTTTTGGACACCAAAACTTGAATTTCATATAATTTTCACATTATAAATTATAAAATATTATTTTTTTCCAACCACTTAAAAATGTTAAAAACCATTCTAAACTCATGAGTCATCACACCGACCCCTGATCTAAAGTATATATGTATGGTTGTTAGGTCACACAGTATGCATATTTTCAATATGATCAGATATCACTAATTTGTTTTCCCAGGGTGGCCGAAACCACCCACCAGATGTGAACTGTTATATCACTGGATGTGGTGGATGTGTTATATCATTGACAACACTTACTGTCAGACATTTTTATTTTTGACAATCTGATGTAATTGGTATCTTAAAATAGTTTTAATTTGCATTTCCCCACCATCTCTGACATTACTGATCATTCCATTTCCTCTTCTCTAATGTGCCTACGGAAGTTTGGTCCACTACTCTACTAGATGTGTTGTTTTGTGTTTTTCTTGTTAGCTTGTGAAGATCCTAATGTAGCCTTGTGTGAGTTAAATGTACTGCAATATATCTTTTCCCACGGCTTTGGAGACAGGGTCTCCCTCTATTGCCCAGGTTGGAGTGCAGTGGCACAATCATGGCTCACTGAAGCCTCAACCTCCTGGGCTCAATGAATCCTTCCTACTTCAGCCTCCCGAGCTAGGACTACAGGCACACGCCATCATGCCCTCCTAATTTTTGTATTTTTTTCTTTTGTAGAGAGAGGGTTTCCCCATATTGGCCAGGCTGGTCTCATACTCCTGGGCTCAAGCAATCCTCCCGCCTCAGCCTCCCGAAGTGCTGGGATTATAGGTATGAGCCACTGTCCCCAGCCCTTTTCCCAATGTTAATAAAAAAGAAGTATCTTTGTTTGGGTATGGCGGCTAATGCCTATAGTCTCAACGCTTTGGGAAGCCAAGTTGGGAGGATTGCTTGAGGCCAGAAGTTCAAGACCAACATAGGCAACATAGCAAGACCCGCATCTGTAAAAACAAAAAAAGGAGCATCTTTTATGGTTCATATTTTCTGTGTTTTAAGAAAATCTTCTCTATCTAGAAATCATTACAAACAATGTTTTAATATCTAAAAATGTTAAAGCTTTGCTTTTCCCATGTAAGCACAGATTCAATGTCATTCCCTCCTATGGGGATAACCAGTTGTCAAGAACTATTTATGAAAAGCTCTCTTTAAAGGAGTGCAATATCAACTTTGTCACAGCCAAGTTTCTAGGTTTCCATATTCTCTTCTATTGATCTACCTCTCCCTATACCATACTGTCATCTTAACTTTTATAGTTTTATACTAATTCTTCATATATGGTAAAAATAAGTCTTCTCACCTATCACAATGTTTTCAGGAGTGCCTTGGCTACTCCTGACCTGTTAAGTCTTCCTCAAAAATTTTAGAATCAACTTTTCAACCCAAAAAGAAAAGTTGTCAAGATTCTGACTAGATTGAAATAAAAATATAAATAACTGGAGAGCTCTGCTTTCTAATAGCATCATCAAATTTATAAAAATATTCTCTCTCTCCATTTATTTAGACCTTTCTTAACATCTTCCAATAAAATTTTATAATTTTCTTTTAAAGGTTTAACACAAATTTTGTTACAAAATACTTGTTAGATACTTTATACTTTTTCCTACCTGAAATGGTATCACTTTGTTTATTGCTGATTTATAGAAATGCACCTCTACTTTTATTTATTGATTTTAAATTCAGCTACCTTGCGAAGATTTCCAGTATTAACATCATATTGAACAAGCAAGGTGACAAAAGGCATCCTTGTTTTATTCCTGATCTTAAAGGGTAGGTTTTAATAAGGCAAAAAAAAAATGCAGTAGCTATGATTGATCATTTAATTACTTAAAATAATAATCCAAATACTGCAAAAGAAATCTAGTAGTTAAGGCCAGGAACGGTGGCTCACGCCTGTAATCCTAGCACATTGGGAGGCCAAGGTGGGTGGATCACCTGAGGTCATGAGTTTGAGACCAGTCTGGCCAACATGGTGAAACCCTGTCTCTACTTAAAACACAAAACTTAGCCAGGCGTGGTGGCAGGCGCCTGTAATCCCAGTTACTTGGGAGACTGAGGCAGCAGAATTGCTTGAACCCAGAAGGTGGAGGTTGCAGTGAGCCGAGATCACGCCATAGAACTACACCCTGGGAGACGACGGCAAGATTTTGTCTGACCAAAAAAAAAAAAAAAGAAATCTAGTAGTTAGAAGTATTTAAATATTTATGGTGGAACAATTCTACAAATCAAACAAGCATAAAGATCACAAAAAGTAAGTTAATGTTGATGAGAAAAAGAGCCGAACTCAAGAGAAGTCTAAGAGAAGTTTAAAATAAAATTCCAAAAATGTTTCTCAAAATGATATCATTACTAAAAATAAATGCATAGCACCTAACTTTTATGTCTACTATATTGTTGTTCCTTAAAAAAACAAAGTTTCACTACAGGCATACCTCGGGTATATTGCAGGTTTGGTTCCTGACTACCAAAATAAAGCAAATATTCAGTAAAATGAGTCATAAATATTTTGGATTCCCAGTACAAATAAAAGTTATGTTGATACTATATAGTAGTGTAAGTACACAACAGCATTGTCTTTAAAAGTAATGTATATACCTTAATTTAAAAATTTTACTGCTAAAAAATACTACCAATCATCTTTGCCTTCAGTGAATCGTAACTTTTTTGCTGGTGGAGGGTCTTGCCTTAGTGTTGATGGCTGCTGACTGTTCAGGGTGGTTGCTGCTGGAGTGGCTGTCACAATTTCTTAAAATAAGATACAAATGAACTTTGCCACATCAACTCTCCCTTTCATGAAAGATTTCTCTATAGCATGCAATGCTGTTTGATGGCATCTTACCCAGAGTAGAACTTTTTTCGAAATTGAAGTCAATTCTCTCAAACCCCTTGCCATTGCTTTATCTAGTTAGGTTTATGGAGTATTCTAAATCCTTTGTTGTCATTTCAACTATGTTCATAGCATCTTCACAAGAAGTAGATTCTGTCTCAAGAAACTACTTTCTTTCCCCATCTGTAAGTAACTACTTATCCATTCAAGTTTTATCTTAAGATTGCAGCAATTCAGCCACATCTTCAGGCTCCAATTCTGATTCTAGTTCTCTTGCTATTGCCACCACATCTGCAGTTGAACTAGACTTCTTTCAAACTCCTGTCAATGTTTTGACCTCCTACCATGAACCAGAAATGTTCTTAATGGCATTTAGAACAGTGAAACTCTTTTCTGTTACTTTGCTCAGATCCACCAGAGGAATCACTGTCTGTGGCAGCTATGTGTTGGTCAATGTGGTGGGAAAAATTGTAGAAAGATGCAAACCTTCTTGGAAGGCTGGGAGATTTTATAAAAGTTTCAGAAAAGGATTTGGCTGAAGGCAGCCAGATTCTCTTACCCTGTGCCTGAAAGCTTAGGTTAGAAAACAAGAAGATGTAAAGAAACTGATCTAGATAAGTTAGTTTACTTAGGCCTTGGAACCTTGCCTTTAATCATCTGAGTGCAGGACTGCTCTGGGGGGGGATGACGCCATGTTAATTACCCACAAGTGTGTTGACTCAAGGCCTTTGTCAATAAATCTGTACTAAATAAATGCCTGCAGCACCAGTTTATCAGGGCCACGGCTGCTACAACTCCTTACAACACCCTCCTTGGGATACATGAGCAGCCCCGGTCCCCCAGCCTGCTCTTTCACTGGATACCTGTGTCTGAGTGTGTCACTCAGTAAGGGTCTGAGGGTCAGACCCAGCAGCTATGGCCTTATGAAATGTATTGGCCTTATGAAATGTATTTCTTAAATAAGACTTGACAGTCAGAATTACTCTTTGATTCATGGGCTGCAGAATAAATGTTGTATTTGCAGGCATGAAAACATTAATCTCATCGTACATTTCCATCACAGCTCTTAGGTAACTAGGTGCATTCTCAATGAAAATTAATATTTTGAAAGGAATATTTTTTATTAAGCAGCAAGTCTCAACAGTGGAATTAAATTATTTAATAAACCATGTTGTAAACAGATGTGCTGTCACCCAGCCTTTGTTGTTCCATATATAGAGCAGAGGCAGAATAGATTTAGTGCAATTCTTAAGGGCCCGAGAATTTTCAAAATGGTAACTGAACATTGGCTTCAACTTAAAGTTACTAGTTGCACTATCGCCTACTAACAAAGTCAGTTTGTTCTTTGACGCTTTAAAGTCAGGCACTCACTTCTCCTCTCTACCTATGAAAGTCTTAGATGGCATCTTCTTCCAATAGAAGGCTGTTTTGTCTGCACTGAAAATCTGTTGCTTAGTGTAGCCACTTTCACCAACGGTCTTAGTTAGATCTTCTGGATAACTTGCTGCAGCTTCTACATCAGCACTCATTTTTACATTGTGGAGATGGCTTCTTTCCTTAAACCTCCTGAACCAATCTCTGCTAGCTTCAAATTTTTCTTCTGCAGCTTCCTCACCTCTCTCAGCCTTCACAGAATTGAAGAGTTAAGGCCTTGTTCTTGATTAGGCTTGGCTTTAAGGGAACATTGTGGTTGGTTTGATCTATGCAGACTACTAAAACTGTCTTATCAGCAATAAAGCTGTTCCGCTTTCTTATCATGTGTGTGTTCACTGGAGTAGCTTCCTTCAAGAACTCTTCCTTGCCATTCAGAACTTTTCAAATTATATGGCACAACAAGCCCAGCTTTTGGCCTATCTCTGCTTTCGACATGCCTTCCTCACTAAGTGTAATCTTTTCTAGCTTTTGATTTAAGTGAGAGACACATAACTCTTCCTTTCACTTGAATGCTTAGAGGCCACTGTAGTGTTATTAATTTGCATCCTTTCAATACTGTTGTTTAGCAGAGTGTAGTGGTATATGTGTTGTATCTTAGGGAACAGGCAGATCCGAGGAGAGGGAGAGAGACAGGCAAACGGCTGGTTGGTGGAGCAGTCAGAAAAGACACATTTATTGATTAAACTTGCCATCTTGTATGGGCACAAGTTTGTGGCACCTCAAAACGATTACAATAATAACAACAAAGATCACTAATCAAAAATCACCACAAAAGATATAATAATGAAAACCTCTGAAATACTCTAAAAATTACCAAAATGTGACATAAAGACACAAAGTGAGCAGATGCTGTTGGAAAAATGGTGCCTATGGACTTTTTCTGTGTAGGGTTGCCACAAACTTTCCATTTGTTGGAAAAAAAAACAAAACAAAGTAGTACCTGTGAAGTACAGTAAAACAAAGCACAATAACATGGACTGGCCTGTATTTTTGAGTCACAACTCATTTCATGCTCTCCAGATATTTATTAAGTCTCGGCAAATGATGTTCTTGATACTGCGTCAGGTACTACAGGTGGTACAAGCATGAAGGTAATGACCCACATCTAATCACACTGTTAAAACACCAATCTAAGAGACATGTCATTCACATTACAAAAGAGAAATATCAACTAAGGAAACCTGACAGGAAAAGAAACATCAAGATATGGAAGTTTCTGAAAAGGTTTTACCAGAAAGCAGCATATGATACAAGGTTTTGTTTGTTTAAAGTAAGTTTTTTCTACAATTGTTTTGTTTCTGTCTCTCTTTGACCTAAAACCCTCTAACGGACTTTCCCTGTCCTTAAGACATTCTTTCCCTCTGGTCCATTTTGTTCTAAACAACAGTTATTGCAGGACCAATAACTGAGACAGTTCTCACTAAAGCGATTCCAGAGTCAAGTAAGACAAGGATATAGTTTATACTCTATTTGTCCTGGTAGATTCACATTGCATATTGTCCTACTAAAGGATCTGTAAAGTTCTGCAATAAGGAAAAGTAAGGGAATCTATTTAACTATATTAACTCACAATGTCCCATTTTTAAGCATGGGATTGTCCCCATCCTCTTTGTTGTTTTTGTATAACAGAAAGCAGGTTTCAATTAGCAATAAATAAAGCAGCAAAGATTGACTCTATATCCTAGAATCAGACATTCTTTTTAAAAAAAAAAACATGGCTGATGTGCTTTCTGCAAATCTGCAAATTCTGTAAAAAAGGATGCCATTGTGTTGTAAAGCCAATCACAAGGAAGACCTTCACAAAGTGAAGGTTAATTTTGAAATAACTGTCATTAAGTTAATACATTTGTATTACTCTTCAACATAACACATATCATTATATAATACAAATAGTTGTGGACAAAAATAGGAAATCCAAAAGTCACCCTAAAAGAAAAGAACCTACAAATCCCTAATTTTAAAAAAATCTACAAACTTCTCAGAGAAATAAAATTGGTCAGCTATTTTACTATCAATTATTGTTTATATGTTTAGAATATCATATTATAAAGACTATATCTAGCATTAAATATTGCATTCAACAAACGCAACAGTATTTCAACTGTGTGAATAGAGTTAACACAGGAGGTCCATTTTACTTAGGTTGTGCTAATCTCTAGCGGATTCCTGGAGTCACGGCAATGACCCTAGCCAAACTCTGAGAACTATGTTCCTGGATTGTTCACAGTCACTTGTTAATGATCTTTTTGTGTGTGCTCCAGGCAGTGAGTCAGGATGTACCAGGCTGTCAGCATTGTTTTAAAGTAATCATTAAGATTTATGATGTGTACCTGGTGTCTGGTGTGGGGTCCCAAGTTTCAGTTACCAGAGCTGGTCATATGGTAGGAATGTGCTTATGTGACTAGCTCCCTGTAAGAACTCTGGACTGTAACACTTGTGTGCTTCTCTGGCTAGAGACATCTTGCATGTGTCTCTATCACTCACTGCTGGAGAGAAAAGCATGTCCCTGTGATTCTCACAGAGAGAGGACTTGGAAGCCTATGTCTACCCTCTCTACCATTTACCTTCTTCCTGCATTGTATCCTTTGCTGTAATAAACCTGAGCTATGAGTACAACTTTATGTTGCGTGCATCCTTCCAGAAAATCAGTGGCAACTGGGACTTCACCACCCTCTACAAAACAGATTCCATTAAAGAATTTAGTTTGACATCATACCTACTTTTCTCATTACTTGTCAAAAGCTGAATGATCATAATCACAACTTCTTCAAATGAATAAATCAGCGTACAGGAAAAAAGTTAACAGGCATAAGACTGCTATCCTTAGAAGGACTTGGTTATCGAGATTGGCCCTTGGCTGGCATGTGGACACTTGAATGGTGAACAGTTCCCTACACTGATATAAAACTTTCCCTAAATGATAAATGTGATTCACTGTGCCTAAACTTTAGAAAAAACATTGTTTGTATAAACACCTGCTTTCCTTCTGGGAATCTGGAATTTTGGTATGTGCTAGGCAGAAGATGCCTACATGACCAGCCTCAATAAAAATCTTGGGCACTGACTCTCTAATGAGGTTCCCTAGTAGACAACATTTCACACATGTTGTCATGATTCATTGCTGGAGCAATTATGTACATCCTGTGTGACGCCACAGGGAGAGGAGTCTTGGAAGCCTGTGCCTGTTTTCCTCTGAACTTCACCCCGTGCACCTTTTTCCTGTGCTGTAATAAATCTTAGCTGTTAGTACAACTGTATGCTGGATAGTGTGAGTCCTTCTAGCCAATCACTGGATCTGGGGTGGGTCTTGGGAACCCACACAAAATCAGCATATTAAGACAGAAGTAAGTGTCTATTAGGCCAAATGCTGAAATTTAAATATGAGTTCAAATTTCAGTTCCAATACTTTTTAGTTATGTGATTCCTTGCAATGTTACTATATTTGCAAAAACCTGAGCCTCTTCATTCCTTTAAATGAGAAAAACATTTCTTCCTTATAGTCCCATTGTACTAAACTAAATGAGAAAATGAACAACACACTCATACATGACAGTACACACTTGGTAAATTTTAAATGGTATTATTTCTAGAGGCACCTTCTCAGATTAAATAAACAATGGAGAGCCTTTCTCATGTATACTTATGCAACAAGAACTCAAATGGTCATTTGGAACACTGCAAAGCAAAGGCCATAGACAAACTTTTACCCTGTATCTTCAACACTGGCTCTGGGAATGATTTCCAGATCAGATGACAGGATTGCTGGGTAAGTTTAAGCAGGTTAAATCCTATGTAACAAGTATTTTCACTTTCTGAACCTGGTCCTTATTTAGCCTTCAGATTGACCTCCCTAATCAGAAGTATGTATACTAATTAATTAGTATTGGGACTATGCTTTATTGTTACATTTCTCAAATTACTAAACGGGGATTTTAGTACAAGCCATTCTCTTGTTTGTTATGAGGCATAAAGTCCAATCAACATAATTTTTAAAACCTAAGAAGCTAGCTGTAAGATCAAACCCTAATGTAAGAGAAGGAGAGCCCTAAAGTCATTCACTCCCAACTATCAACTTACCCCAAAGTGGTTTTTCAAATGAATTCATATCCCAAATCCACATGTCCCACATCTCCTGTTGAAAAATAAATGTCCTAAAATCAGTTTGTTTCAGAATAACTCTATTCTCCCCCCTTAGTCAGCCACCCTGTTCCACTTAACTGTAGGCAGCTACCACTTGATGCCAGGATCATGCCTTATTCAGCTACTTCCCCAATACTGAGCACAGTACGTGGCACAAAATGTGTTTAGTTAATGTATATTACATGAATTAGTGAGTTAATAAATAAACTATTACTGAGATCCAACACCAAGCTCAGTGGAAATACAAAATTATCTCTCTCCCTCTTAGAAAACTGTGAGGATCTTAACTTTCCAGGTGGGAAAGCCAAAGACACCTACACAGCACTGTGGGAGACACTGTTCCTTACCCCACTCTGACATTTTTCATTGCATTGGACCCCCAGCTGAGTTCAAGTGATTCTTCTCTGCTAGGCCACCTATTCCTGAATGGTCCAAGCCAACCACGGTCATTCCATTCCTCTAGCTAATACAAGTGACCAAATCCTGACTGATGGGGCCCAAAGGGAGGTCTGCTAGGAAGCATTCAGAAAAAGTTATCTCTCATAGAGATGTTGAAGGAGAAACTACACTTTTCAACCTTTGGTTATTGTTGGAGAGTACAGAAGTAGTGTATGCTTAGAAATAATGTAACCATCTTGAGGCCATGAAGGAAGTCATCCCCAACATGCCATCACTGACATGCTGAGGATGACAAATGGAAAAAATAGAGAGCACACCGGACGCTCATGATTTCATGGAGCCAGACCAACCCTAAGACCAGACCTCCCCACGTCTGAACTTCTTGTTATGCAAGATGATAAAGCCCTCACTGATTTAACTGCCACTACAGTGGGTATTCTGCTACTACAGTGAAAAGCATCCTGACACACCAATCTACAACCTACAATTACTGATTTATATAGGTATATATCCTGTCAAGAAAAAAATGAAGATACAAATCAGTGGAGGACCTAAATTAAGGACTCTACTTTTACAGGAGACTGCAAAGAAGCAGAACGTCAACATAAACTTTAAGAGCTACAAACTAGAACCTGGTGTATGACCTGCTCATCTCAGACATGGCATTACTTAGTCTATCACAGAATCACATATCCCTAATTCACTCAAACTTTCTCAAATATGTGCAAAACACTACACTAAGCAGTCTGATGCACACAAACATAAAACATGTTCAGTCCCTATCCTCAACGAGCTTGCAATATAGAAGGAGAGATAATAAAGTGAGTTTGCATGTCATTTCACAACTTAAATCTTTGCAAAAGATGCCAAGAGTTGTGATGGGCTATAGTGCACAAAAAAGAGAAACTGGTGGGGAGAATGACTGGAGAACTGGTATGAGTTAGGAAAAGGCAAAATAATATCTCAAGTCGACAAAACAGTGTAAGTTAAAATAGGGAGGCAAGAAATTGCAGGGAATGTCTGGGGAACAGCAAACAGAAGAATTAATTGGGAGATACAACTAAAGGGGTGTGTTCAGAACAAAGGAAATCTTAACTGTCACGCTAAGGAGTATGAAGAGCAAAGGCCAGGTAAGTCATTAATTTCTTCTCATATTTTAATTTTTAATCGCACAAAGATGAATGCCAGATCATTACAACAGAACACTGTGTTAAGAGTTTCAGAAAAATATGCATCTTCTCCCCACTCTGAACTCAGACACAGGAAAATACATCGCCTACCAGGGGAACAGTGTCTGGGAAGTAAAGGATCCAGCAGGAACCTCCTCCAGGCCAGGTGCCCATGTTATTTTCTGGTCATGGAATCCCCCAAATCTCTAAGATTTTCTACATGTTTTGGATATAACACCAACCTCTCCAATTATCATTCTATTCGTTCTTCCTTCCTTTACCATCTTCTGCACAAGAAATCTTTATTCACTATCCCCAAGGCAAGTCTTCACTTCAGCAAAACTGTCTGTTAATCAAGTCACTGTAATGTCCTACCTAGCAACACAAGTCTCTTTCTCAGCTTCATTCTACTTGGTATCTTAGCCATCTTAAATTATTTTTAGCACAGACAGGCTACAAATAAAATAAAGCCTCTTCTCTTGGCTCCCAGGGTCATTTCTTGTTCTCCTACTTTTCTGACCACACTTTGAAGTCTTCTTTATTGGCTCCCCACTCTTCTCCGGATCTGTTCTCAAGCCCCCTGACACTATACACATCCTCCCTGGGAAGTTCATCGGTGGCACAGCTTCACCCACCATGTGCCAGTGGCTTCCATATCTGTATCTTTTCCCCAAGACTCTTTGGTTAGACTGTAAACATGCCCACCATGGGAATTATGTTTTTCATACTTGAGCCCTACAGATGTTATGAAATGTCTGAAGAGAGCAGAAACTCATCTACAAGACAGCATCTCCACCCCCAATGTTATTCTTTATCTTTTCCTAATGCTTTACTTTCCACTGTAGCACCAACTACTAACATATCAAAATGTATCTTAATTAATTTATTAATTATCTTGTAAGCTGCAAAATGACAGGAGCTTTATGTTGTTTAATGTTATTACTACATCATCTGGAACAGTACTTGGCACAAGATAGAAGAGTTCAATAATTATTTAGTAAATAAATAAAAATGCCAGAAAACAGTATCATGTGAGAAGGAAGAAAGGCAATTGAAATGAAAGCATTTTAAGGTCGTTGTATTTAGGGATAGGGTAGAAAGATTAATTTTAGCTTTTTTAAAGAGCAAATACATTGACGATTAAAAGGTAACAACGAATTAAATAAAAACAGAATGTGTAAGTTAAAAATCAAAGTTGAAAAAGGAGGAAATAGAAAATCAATTACTTTAAAGGAAAATGAGAAAGGAATTTAAAATAATAGAGAAACCACACCTATAGACAGCACAAAATGGTAGAAATAAATCCCAAAACATCAGTTATTAAGACAAAATGACTACATATATCTAAATTGTCAAATTGGATTTAAAAAAAATAAAAGCTAAATGCTATTTACGAAACAAACACCAAAACCATAAGGATTCAGAAAAGCTGAAAGTGAAAGCATGAGAGACTTACACACAGAAAAGTAGAGGAGCTTATTCTAGACTAACCTACTCACAAATAATGGCAGTTACCAGCCTACACTGTGCAGAGTTACTGAAACTCAAGAAGGAAGTCACAATCATATTGGCTTGAAGCATCAAAGGATGAGGTCTGGAACTAGCAGGCAACTGGAAAGTGAGGGAGGAAATACTAGAAAAGTAAGAACCCTAAAATTTGTATGTAAACTTCACTACCATCTTTAGTTGGACCTTGAATCATATAACACAGGGAAGACTCCAGAGGCTCCAAAGAAAAGGAACATTTAGATGGCTGAAAGAACTGAACAGAGGTATCCATGATGTTGCCTAATGCCAGGGAGGCAGAGTTCGGAATTTAAATCTAGCCAGCAAGGAATCAATATTCATTAATATTCATTAAGAGAAGAAAGAACCCTAAAATTTGTATGTAAACTTCACTAC
>NW_012115378.1:2251434-2293565 GCF_000951035.1 Colobus angolensis palliatus
ATAGTCTCGATCTCCTGACCTCGTGATCCGCCCGTCTCGGCCTCCCAAAGTGCTGGGATTACAGGCTTGAGCCACCGCGCCCGGCCAGGAAACTCTTATCAAACAAATTAAAACTATAAAAGAGGAACCACACAGAATCATGTAAAACACGAAAATATAATGTCTGAAATGGGAAATTCACTTGATGGGATTACAGCAGACTGTAAACAACAGAATACAGGGTTAGTCAATTTAAAGGCAGATCAAAAGAAATTATCCCATCTGAAGAGGAAAGAAAAATCTTTAATGAACAGAGCCTCAGTGAGCTGTGGTATAGCATAAAATTTAACATATGTGAAATCAGAGTTGCAAAAGGAGAGAACAGAGGAAACAGGACAAAGAAAAATACATGGAAAAAAAACCCCTGATAATGGCCACATTTGGGGATGAACAAAATTGCAAATCTAAGTCCAGTGAAACCTAAGCAGATAAATACAAAGAAAACCACAACCACAGCACATCTTGTTTAAACTGCTGAAAACCAAAGATAAAGAGAAAATATTCAAAGCATCCACAGGGAAAAAAAATTATGTACAGGAAAAAAAAAAAAAGGATGACTTCTCGTTACACATAACAAAGACATTTTCAAGTAAAGAAATGTCAAAACAAATTATCTCTCACAGATGTGCACCATAAGAAATGCTAAAGGAAGTTCTTCAGGTAAAAGGGAAATGACACAAAATGGAAACTCAGATCTGTGAGAAGGAATGAAGAACACCAGAAACGGTAAATATATGAATAAATACAAAAGCCTGATTTCTTCCCTCTTCATTTCTTAAAAGATGTATAACCAATTAAAACAAAAGTTGTAATTCTGTGTTGTACAACTTATATGAAGATGTGAAAGATGACAAGATTAGAACAAAGAAAGGAGGTGTAGGTAAGAGGAACTATAATATATAGCTGTAAACAACTTACATATTATATAAAATAGTAAAACTCAGCAGTCCTTTATGACACTTAAAACGAAAGAACTCATGGAAAACTAGAAATAAGAATTTGGTTAACTTGACAAAAGATATCTGCCCCAAATCTACAGTTAAAAAAACTACTCACTGTTAAAGTTAGGAAAAAGACAAAGATAAATGTCTTCTATTACTTCTTCCTGTCAAAAATGTACTAGAAACCCTATCTAGCACAGTACAAGAAGGAAAAAAAAAAAAAAGATTTAGAATCAGAAAGAAAACAAACAAAAAATAAAAGAAAATCCAAGAAAATAAAGACAATTCAGCAAGGTTGCTGGATACAAGATGAACATACAAAATTCGATTGAAGTCTTCTGTACCAATAACAACTAGAAAATTGTTAAGCCAGGTGCTTTGGCTCATGCCTGTAATCCTAACACTTTGGAGGCTGAGGCAGGAGTACTGTTTGAGTCCAGGAGTTCGAGATCAGCCTGGACAACACAGGGAGACCCTGTCTCTACAAAAAATACAAAAGTTAGCCAGGCACGGTGGCACATGCTTGTAGTCCCAGCTACTTGGGAGGTTGAGGGGGGGAAATTGCTTGAGCCTAGGAAGTCGAAGCTGCAGTGAGCTGTGACTATGCCACTGCACTCCAGCCTCTGTGACAGAGATCCTGTCTCTTAATGAAAAATAATAATAATAATAAAAGAAAAAGAAGAAAATTGCTTAGAAAGATCTATCAAAAAAATTAAGGAATATTATCCTTATGTGTGGAAGGTTTTCTATAGTAAAGAAAAAAACTATATTAATCTGTGTACTTACTATAGTTCCAATCAAAATCTCAATATAGTTTTTTAAATAGAACTTTAAAAGTAGATCCTAAAATTACATGGAAGAGGAAAGCCAAGAAAGCCATTACAATTTTGAACAACAAGGTGAGAGAACTCTGTCTACCATACGTCAAGATATGGTAACTACTTCAGTGTGATACGCAGGCAGACACAGATGAAAAGACCAATGAAACAGAAGACAGCCCAGAATCAGACCCACATGAATATGCAAACTTCATATATGACAGAGATGGCACTATAAATCCATGTGAAGGGGGGGCTATTCAGTAAATGTTCATTCATATGTAAAAGTAAAATTCCTACCTCATACCATACAAAAAAAAACATTTTAAAGGCTTAAAGGCATAAATCTCTAATACTCTAAACTATAGGCAACTACTGTCACATCATTAGATCAGGAAGAATTTCTTAAGCAATATTCAAAAAGCACAAACCACAAAAGAATGAATAATTTCTACTACATAAAAATTAAGATTTTTGATATAACCAAAGACATCATAAGATATGCGAAAGCCTGGGAAGAAATATTCATAATACAGATAATGAACAAAAGATTAGTATCCAAATGTATTAAAAACTTCTACAAACCAAAACAAACAACAGGCCAATTGCGGTGGTTCACATCTATAATCCCAGCACCGTAGGAGGCCAAGGCAGGAAGATCACTTGAACCCAGAAGTTCGAGACCAGCGTGGGCAACATAGGAAGACCCATCTCTACAAAAAGCAAAAAGTGAAAAAAAAAAAAAATTAGCCAGGTGTGTTGACATGCACCTGTAGTCCCAGCTATTTGGGAGGCTGAGGTCAGGGGATCACTTGGGCCTGTAAGTCTGAGGCTACAGTGAGCTGTGATCCCACTACTGCACTCCAGCCTGGGCAAAAGAGCGAGACTTTGTCTCTAAAAATAAATAAATAAATAAATAAATAAAACAAAGGCACACACAATTGAAAAATGGCCAAAAGATATGTATGGGCAAATCACAGACAAAGAATCATAAACACGGAACATATAAGACAACATACAAAAATATGCTCAATCTCCGTAGTACTCAGGAAAATGAATGTGACCTCATCAAACCGGCAAAAACACAACTAGTAAGAAACAAGGAAATGGGACACTCACACACTGTTGTTCCAAGTGTAATTTGGCACAGCCACTTTGTAGAGCAATCTGGCAATATTATCTCATAAATATCTCATAAAGCTGAAGAAAGCACTACCCTCTCACTCACTAATTTCACTTCTAGCTACAGTCCCTGGAGAAACTCTTACACACGAGTATAAAGAGAAATGATTGCAGGATTGTTTACAATGGCAAAAAAAAAAAAAGTAACAACCTAAATGTACACATGAACTATATAACAGACTACTATATAGCAAGAAAAACAAACCAGAATTATGTGCATCACTATCAGTAAACAATGTTGAATGAGACAAAAGCAATTTGCAGAATATGTACAGTATGTTCCATTAATATACAGCTTTAAAACATATTAAAATAAAACAGACTGCTTATGGACACAAACACTGTAGAAAATAATATGCACGAGAATAATTTACCAAATTCTTACTAGTGGTTGTTTCTGAGGAGGGAGGGAGGGAAGGACTTCAACTATAACAGAAATTATTTTATATAAAAGATCTAAATTGTGGTAGACTGCTAGTTGTTCATTCAATATTTTCCCCTTCTTTTTTTTACAAATCAAACTGCTGTATTACTAAAAGTGACAATTTACATCTTCTGGCCTGCCTTGAAGATTAGGGTGGCCAATATCAGAAATCACTGGGTGGGAATATGGGAAAGATTTTTAAAGGGACCAACTTCACGGAGAGAAGGGCCCTTTTGCCCTCACCCCTCCTTGATTCTGCTGCCTGGAAAACAAACACAACAGATGGAGCTGCAAGGACCTTCTTTGCAACCAGGAGATACCCCTGAGAAGGCAAGTCATAAGCTAAAGAATGCAAAACAGGAAGATAAAAGGAGCTGGGTCTTAGGCAACCATATAGCTGCCATTTCCTGAGAGGAAAAAACCTCTACCTTGTTTAAAGCACCTTTTTGTGGGGGAAGAGGGAATACAGGGACCTTTTCCATGCTGCCAAACCTAATGCTAACAAACACAGAAGGAAATCAGTCAAAACAGAAGAATAAGACAAGACATAGGGGAGAGGTGGCTTCATGGCGTATTCCTTACCGTTTGCTAATGGTACTTTTGTATAGGCTTTACATTTTTTATTTCAAAAAACCTTTTACTTTCTAAACTTTAAACAGAGATTCTTAAATGTTACCCACAAACAAGTGTTGGTCCACAGATCAAGTTAAAAAGCAAAGACAAGACGTATACTCTATGAGGTGGCCCACCAGAGTGGATAAAGAATTCACTAGAAGTTTGCCAATGACACTACTGAGTGCAGACAGTTACTACACTGTTGTCATCAGTACTGCCACTGCCAGTTTGGATAACAAACAAGACTGTATGATCCCACAGTCTCTTGGCGCTGCACTATGGATGAGAAAGACCAAAAACAATTTGCAGACTAAATGGAAATCTCTGTTGTCACTCCCTTTTCCCAATTTTCTTTCTTTTTCCATGCATTCCTCAGAGCTCAGTGCCATACTTTTCCTCCTCCTAACTGGATCATCTGTGAGGAGAAAAAGAAGAAAAAAATCTCAAAGGACAGTAGTACCCTTAGATGAAATTTTTTTTTTACATTTGTATGCATGAAGGTTCCTTTGAGAACTACTTTCCTTAATACACTGTCTGATGTTACTTGGTTACTGACAAGCGACTTTCGAGATCTAGAAAGTTTTCATATTTGCTCAACAGACCAAATAAAAACCAAAACTTGAGTTAGGGCAGATTTTAGATTTTTGGCCCTAATAATAGCCTGAAATATTTAGTTACCATTGAAAAAACAAAACAAAACACCTTTTCATTTATTAGCATGTTACAGAAAGACAGTGTTCTGGTTAGTCACAAATTCTACCTTACAGATTTATCACAGGTACCAGACACCACAAAACAACCATACCCTTCCTTTTTCCCTTAACTAATCAGTAATTTGGTATATTTTTTAAGTTGCTGTTTTTTCTAACTTGGTTTCTCTCTTACTAGTCTCTCCCTAATGTCATTTCACTTCTCTTAGCTTATAGCGTTACTGGTTGTTCTGCATTCTTGTCTGCTGATTTTCCTGTGAAAAGCTATTCTCTGCCTCCCTCCTTCAGTTCGGTCTGCCCTGTAGTCTCAGACTGCTTCTGCATTGCTATCAGTTAAGATCCATTCTAGGGGATAATCTCTAGTGTCTTTTCTTGATATTTGTTTCAGCTCTTTAGGGGGCTGATTATAGGATTTGGTTCCTGCTCTCAGAACAAACAAACAAAAACAGTGCAGTACAATTAAGTTGACATCTTACTTAACAATGTAATAGGAAAGTTAAGTAAACTGTTGGAAAAAAAACCCTCTGAAATAAACCTGCTATTTAATTCACATCAATAACTCAAACATTTCTTCTGTATTATTTTTTAAAATTCTAATTCTCAGAATTATATGCTACTAAACCCTCTAATCACTTGGGCTATCTCTCCTTTCCTTTTAAATACACTAAACAGTTACACATGTTTGTCCTTATTACCCATAATGTAACTAAAAGACAAATTTTTTGCAGATGTCATTTCTCCACTTGAGCTTTAGAGAATTTAAAAAGTAAGTTCATCCATGAGCAGTCTTTTTCAAACACACATTACAGTCTAGTCTCAAACTTCCTTCTTGACACCCTAACCATAAATTCAAGAAGAATAACTAAAAAATTTTAAAGATATATTTAAACTATTTAAACATACCAAAGAACATATACTTTTTAATGAATACAAGATTATTTTACAGGTGTAGACTGCATTTAATGTAAATAATGCAAAATTATTATGAATGAAAATGATGTAAAATTATTTTCCTAACGGTACTGCACATAATGCTATCTCATTGCACAAGAAAGATCAGAAAACAGTTAACAGTTTTGCATTTTGCTGTGAACTGCAGTAGTGCTCTCTATACATGTTAAGTGCTTGGCTATCAAAAAAAAAAAAACAGCAAAGCAGTCTTAAAAGATGACACCTTTATCTGCCAGAGCAAAGTTTATGGTTTCATTATAAAGAACCCTAACCTGAAGAGTTATCAAAAAGAAAAGAAGAAGAGAAAGGGAGAGAAATTATTTTTAAAATAGGTATTGTTTTATTTCTTTTTAAGGAAAGCTTTTTAAAAAAAACTAAATGTACTATGTTGATCTTGTTTTGAGTTCTGAATCTACAAATCAACTTAAAAAGACACTTCAGGGACCACTGAGGAAATACAATTATGAACTGGGTTATAGATGCTACTAGGAAATCCCTGTTAATTAGGAATGATAACAGCATTGTGGTCATATTCAAAATGTTCTCATTTTAAAGGATCTATACTGAAGAAGGTTAGAGGTAAAATGACATGATGTCCTCTATTGCTTTAAAATACTTGGGCTTGAGAGCAGGGGAGTGAGAGTAGATTGAGAGGTGGAGCACAAGTGGGAAAATGTGTTTGCTGAATGTGGAGGATGGATACAGGTTTAAGGGGACTTGTTTCACTGTTCTGTCTACTTTTATATATGTTAGAATTTCTCAAAATATGATGTTAAAACAAAGAAGTAACTTTTAAACTTGTTTCAGAGAGCTAAAAGCTAAATTAGGATTATCAGTGGATTTAACATCTTACTTTGGCAGGCCAAATACTGCATACACTGGTGTTCTGTGAACAAAATCAAGGTATATAGTAGACATTTGTCCACTTAACAAATTTGGTAAGTGCCCTACTATATGCCAAGCATTTTACCAGACCATATGAGAATAAAGATGAGTTATACAATGTCACTGTCTTCAGGGAGGAAATGGTCAATATAAATACCTGTAATAAATGATTCTTGGTGGTGTGAGAGAAGAGCCTAGAGAATAGTAGCCACAGACAGGAAATGGAGGGGGGAGCTGTCTGAATGCCTGCAATGTGCCGCTTGCATTACATTCACCCATCACTGCTGCTCAAATGGGGAAGGAACTACTCATAAAGTTTTGTTTGTTTTCACACCACACCTCACTCCGGCATAAATGAGTCAGGATCTATGGTTACAAGGTTCCTCAGTGGATGATTAGGCATTAGAGAGAGAATTTTATTGTAATAACAACCCTTTCAAGTGGGTTTTATCTTCGTTTTCAGCTGTGGAAGCTGAAGAGTCAGAAGTTTGAGGGGTGGATCATACTAGAGGAATGGAAGGTCTGAGAACTCATGGAATTTGAAGAGTGGTGCCACTACAAAGGAGGACAGAGCTCTGAAAAAGGAGTCCAGGATGATGCTAACTGCCACAGAGAAAGATTACGTGACATTGGAAGCTGTTTCTGCCAAGTATTCAGCAAGCTACCATGAACGTGGAGATTTAATCACAACACTAAAACACTAGAAGGTTTTTACAACCTGTGCTAAGCAAAAGAAATCAAACATTACTCAAGACTTCAGGTGAGGATATTTCAAGTCTTAGTACTTCTCATTAGCCATATGCAACGCAGGTCAGACAAAAACAAAAAACAAAAAACCCAGAGTTTCCAAAGCAATAACGGCTATATTTAAGAGAGATATAAATTAAAGAGGAGAATAAAAGCATAACAACAATTACCAAGCAATTACTGTGTGCTGAGCACTTTGATGGGCACTAACAATCCTCCCAACAACCCAGTAAGCCAGGTACTATCATGTGCCCCATCTTACAGACAGGAAAACTGACACTTTAAAAAGTTAGGTAATTTGGCCAGCATCACATAGACTATAAACATCAAGGCCAGAATTCAAAATTAGTCACGTCCCAGCAACTATGATGAAACCCACAAACCTGTATCCTTTACCTTGTCTACCTCTGCAATTTACATAAATTAAATCATATTATAATGTATTCTTCTGCGACCTTTTAAATCCAACATTGTGTTTTTAAGACTCATCCATATTGACGTGTTCACTAACTTTGGTGTCATAGAGCAAGGGTTGGCAAACTAGTATTTTTGTAAATAAAATTTTATGGGAATGCAGCCACTCTCATTCATTTATGTATGGTTTTTCAGCTGCTTCTGCACTACAACATCAAAGTTGTTGGCCTTTACAGAGACTGTATGGCCTGCAAAGGCTAAAATACTTAAAATATTTACTATCTGGCCCTTTACAGAAAAGTTTGCCAACCTCTGCCATGGAATAGTGCAGTGGTATACTTGACAATGTCCAACTTTTACAATTTTGTCAAGGTAGCTTTAATTTGTATTTCCCTGAAAACAACACTGGCTATTCATTTTTCTCCTAAGAAACAGCTCTTGCTTTCTTTTGCCATTAACTGTTTTCACACTTACGTATGTAAGCGTACTGACAAAAGGGTGTGTGCATTACTGTGACTTTAAAAATCCTTGTCCTTTGTATGAGAAATATCTTCTACTTGTGTATTTGTGACTAGTCTTTACACTCTCCTTTTCGTGTACACAAAACCCAAGAGATCTTAATTTTAGTACAGCCAAATTAATAAACCTTTTCCTTCAACAACTGTGCTTTCGGTTTCCAAAGCCTGAGGTCTAAAATACTCTCTAATATTTTATTCTGAAGGCTTAAGTTTTGCCTTTCACAATCTAGTCTTTAATCCATCTGAAATTGTTTATTTCTAACACAGTGTTACCATTTTTTAAAATGTGGCTAATAATCCCAACACCATTTAAAGAGTATTCCATTTCCTTGATTTGTAACATTAGCTCTGTCATGTGTTAGGTTTCCATGTACTTACAGTTCTGGTTTTTGCCTTAATTTCCTTCCATTATCTATTTGTCTATGCTTGTCCAAATATTACACCATCTCAATGATTAAAGTTTTTACACTGTCTTAAAATCTTGTAAGACAAGTACTTGCTTCTGGAATGTCTTAGCCATTCTTGACCCTTTGTATTTCCAAATAAATTTTTGAATTAACTGGTCAAATTCCATAAAAACAAACAAAACCATACCCTGCTGGATGTTTTTTAAAATAGCAATAAATTCATATATTAAAGACAGATTAACTGATATGTTTATAGGAAACCATCTTTCTCTCTATGAACATGGTATGTCCTCACATTTATTTAGGTCTTCTTAATGTCTTTTGATATATTTCTATATCTTTCTATTTAAAGGTCTTGCCCTCTCTTTTTCTATTTATTCTTACGTGGCTTTTTTTTTTTTTTTACTATTGAGAAATATTTTTATTACATTTATTATTGTATGCTGCTAGTTTAGAGTAATAGAACTGACTTTACCATATTGATCTTCTTGCTGATTAACTGGCATTCCTTGCAGATTCTGGGTATCAGTCTTTAAATTTTACTATATCAATCATATATTCAGCAACTTAATAAACTCCTGAATTTTCTATGAAGGTATTTATATTCACTCTAAGGAATGATCATTCTGTTCATTCCTCACAGCCTTGTAGCTCTTTGTTGCTTTACTGCACTAACTCATATCTCCAGTGCAATTATGAAGAGGCAGGGTAACAGTGGGCATCTTTATATTGCTGCTGTTTTTCAAAGGAATGCCATTAATGTTTCTCTATCAAATACTATGTTTGCTGTAGGTTTTTCACAGATGCCCTTTGTCAGGTTACAGAATTTCCCTTCTGTTCTTAGTTTGTTATGAGTTTTTACCATAAAAGAGAGATGAATTTTAATAAATTCTTCTTCTGCATATTTTAGGATGATCTAGTTTTTTAACTTTAAACTGCTTGTGTGGATAATTACATTAATAGTCCTTCTAATGCAGAACCAAGCTCGCCTTCCTGGAATAAACCCTTTGTTCAATATACAGTATTTCCTTTATATATTGCTGAATTAAACTTGCCTAATTATTTTTGATAGTCTTTTGCTCTTTAGACATATTTTTATACTCTCTAAACATATTAAGCATTTATCTTATATTCCATATCTGACAACTACAATATCTGCCATATTTGAATGCCTGATTACATGGTCTCCTTGCTCTTCTGATTAACTCATGGTTTATTTAAAGTGTTTTTGGCTTTTTAAATGGTGAATGCATTTCTAGGAAGAAACTTTACCTGTGTCAATTCTCTGAGGCCTGTGTTCCCATATTTCTCCAGTGAGGATTTCATTTGATTCAATGTCCTGAGACCTGAGACTGCTTTTCACTAAATTCTTGGCTTTGTTTCCCCCTCTCCGCACCATTAAGGTAGTATGAACTCCGACCCCAAATCCAGTTTAGAGTGAAACTGCAGTTACAATTTTTCAGGGAAGGTTATTCTACCCTTCTGGTGAAAAGCTGAAACAGGCAAACTTGTTCCTATTCTACCTACCCTATACTTTTCCAACCCCTGAGGGACAGGTTTTTTGTTTTCTCCTAGTTTACCCACTGACACCTTTCAGGGAGTTTCAGCTTTACACAAAGGTCTCTGGATCTTATTTAGCAACTGCTTGATCCCTAGACATCGTCTGGTACCCTGTGGCCACCCTGCAAAAGCCAAAGTTCTAGGTCTCCAAGGATTTACAAATACCAGAACCCTTAGCACGGCAGCCAGTATCACTACTAACTTACCTCCCTGGATTCAAGATTTCTTGTTCTAGGTCTCTGGAAAGTCTCCTTACTTCTTGTCAGCTCAACGATGCATTTAAAAGATATTTTGAATATTAAGTTCAGTATTTTTAACATTTCATAATGTGGGATTTTTTTAACCTCTATTCTGCCACGCTGCCAAAAACAGAAGCCTCTTAAAGTTTTAAATAGTATGCTGAGTATTTTTCCCCAAAAGAAATGTACATCCACTTCTAGAAGCCAAGGGAAAAACAATTCACTGAATTAACAAATACGTTCTAGGCACTAAGTACGTATCAGTAAACTAAACAAAGATCAACACATTCAAAGCACTTCTGTAGGAGGAGAGTCAACGACAGGAAATAATAAACATAAGTAAACTAGATTATAGCACAGAAGGTATTGCAATGGAAAGAAAGAAAAAACTGAGTAGTCAGGTAGGGAGGACCACGAGTGCATGGTGGATAGGAGCTGCGATCTTAAACAAGATAGCTATTACTAAAACATTTCTTACTTCCCTATAACATACCACTAATTAATTTTTATTAAACATAAAATTTTAAGAAACTATGGGTACTTCCCTCCTCTCTTGGTTTGAGGTACGATGGAGAGTTGCCTACAGAATTTTTTTTTTTTTTTGAGACACGAGTTTCACTCTTGTTGCCCAGGCTGGAGTGCAATGGTGTGATCTCAGTTCACTGCAACCTCCACCTCCTGGGTTCAAGCAATTCTCCTGCCTCAGCCTCTCGAGGAGCTGGAATTACAGGAACCTGCCACCACGCCCAGCTAATTTTTTTGTATTTTTAGTAGACACAGAGTTTCATCATGTTGGCCAGGCGGGTCTTGAACTCCTGATGTCTGGTGAGCCATGCCTTGGCCTCCCAAAGTGCTGGGATTACAGGTGTGAGCCACTGCACCTGACCCACATATGTTAATACTACATAACTCCATCTACTTCAAAAGAAATTGAGGCACACTTTAATATTAATTGGAAATGCTAAAAAACTTATGATGCTATTTATTCAAAAAATTAAAGAAATATAAAAATAAACATAATAGGCTTAGAGTGAAGCCTTTACTGAAAAAAATGGTTAAATTAGCAGAATTATCTTTCACATTTCTAAAGATAATTAGAATTTAATTAGTATCAAAGTTCTTTTGAATTTTAAACCTAATCCAGAAGGCAAATTGTCCAACTATATCTCCTTCTATCTTTTATGGAGACGTACCCTATTTTTAACTCATTAAAACAAGTTTTTTCTCTTTTCATAAGAATCATGTGTGAAGTTATTAAATCACATCTTAAAAATATTTAAGTCCAAACCTAAGACAGTATTTTGCAGCCTTGTAATTATTTTCATTACTTTTCTCTTAATCTCTCAATTTTTCCTTCTCTTAAAAGGCAGACAACAAAGCTAGAATTCATATTTTATATAAACACTGTAATATAATTCCAATAAATCATCTCTTTTTTAATGATACAGGTAATAAATAATGATGGTAATGGGGCCACTTTACGTTGCTTGTCAGATAAAACTCCCAAAGGGCAAGGCCTACAAAACTTAGAGACAGGATTACTGTGTTAAAAAGAAAAGAAAAAGCTTTATGGGAAACTTTTGTCAGGATCCTTTTTTCGAGACAAAAAAGATTAGAAACAGTTTCACACAGAAACAAAATAGACTGAGCTGAGAATGCTTCCCAAGGCAGTCAAACACTGCATTTATCACAACAATGTATTACCATCAGCTGGTGGTGGTGCTGCCTACCACACAGTCCAAGCTCTAGGGAGCCTCTGGCCAGCTGCCATTCCCTCCACTCACAAGACCATGAGAATTCCTCCTCCATTTGGCACATACAATTAGATGACCAATTCCCAATATTAAACTTCCTCCACATCCTTACTTTTGTCTGATTATGTATTGGACTTTGATTGAATTTTATTTTACATACTCTCAGATGGACAAAGAGAGCAAACTGTCTTTTAAAAACCGGAGTTAGATAATATTTGATTACATAAATATTTCTATAAGGTTGCTGCAAATTACAGCAAGTTTTCCACTGACTTATATAAAATATTAAAAAGCTATTAAATAACTGAAAGTTAAACTATGGCACAGGGTGGAAAGTCTCTGCAGTATGTTCAATTGCTTCACTTTCTCTCACAGTATTCCTGCCATAAAGGTATTAATCCCTTGGCCAATTTAGTAGCTCAGCCAAAAAATCAGAAAGAAAGGGAAAGCAGGGCTCCAGGGAACTTCCCCTGCTCCCGAATCCCTACTCCCACCACATATGCACTTTAACCAAAACAGCTTCACCTTTATCTGTTCTATGCATTGGAACTTGTTAGGAGATATTTGAAAACATACTCCTGCTACTATAAAGTCTGAAAATCATCCACCTACAGCAGCAGTTCTGAAAATGTAGTACAAAGACCCCCCATCCTATCCAACTCAAGGGATCATCAAGACCCTTCCAAGAGGTCTAAAAGGTCAAGACTATTTTTATACTATGCCAAGTCACCATTTGCCTGTTTACTCTCATTCCCTCCTAGGTATGTGGCAGAGGTCCAGAGGCTACATGATATGCAGTATCAACAGACTGAATGGAAAACAGAAGGTATGAGAATCCACCTATGAGAAGTCAGACATTAATGGGATTTGCACAAATGTCAGATAATGCCACACTTCTCACTTTTTTTGTTTTGGAAAAGCTATTTTTCATAAAAAAGTTTACATTAACATATCACAAGTCTATTATTTTAAATGAATTATTTTTAAATGTCTAGGTTATCTTTAATACGGTAAATATCAATACATATAAACCTACAAAACAAACTCTTTGGGGTCTTCAGTAATTTCTAAAAGTGTAAAAGGGTTTAGAGAACTACATGACTGAGAACAATTAGCCCACAGACTAAAATTCAAAATCCATAATAAAAAAAATCCACTTATATTCACATCACAAACATTTATTAAATGCGTTTTATGCTGGGCTCTAGATCTACAGCAATAAACAGGACAGACAAGGTCCCTAATCTCATGGAACTGTAGTGAAGCACTAGGACACAGACAATAAACAAAAAGTGATAGCCAGTAAGGAATGCTCCATAAACAAACAAAAAGAGGAGTTGGCTTGTTAGCAAGTGACTGGGTGGCTACTTTATCCCAGGTGATCAGGAAAGGCTTCTTTGAGGCAAGGCAATGAGAAGGAGCCTGGAACAGCAGGGAGCCAGACACGGGAAGATCCCGCAGAAGGGCCTTCTAGGCAGAGGCCTCTGGAACTCTGCCCATCACAGCTGCGACCACACCCTGGCTCCACTCTGCAACTCTTTCCCATGCCCTGCTCTTCATTCACATTCCACCATTCCCAGTTGCCCAATTATGTCACGCTTTCTCTGGCTTCCATGTCTGCACAGGTGTTGCTTTCTCTGTCTGAAATGGCCTCACAAATTATATAGCTGTGCTATTCTTTGAAATCTGAACACTCTGTGATCCATAAAAGTGTATCTTCATGGTTCCAGGCACAATAAAAATAAAAAAAATTGAAATGACCTGTGTTCCACTCATTTCAGAAAAATGGTTTTCAGAACTATTTTCCACCTCGATCTGAAAGGATCAAATGTATACTGAAGAATAACCAAATCCTAGGGATTAATTTCATTTTTAAATAACGAAAACATGAATTATTATTTGGGATGTCAGTGTTAAAATATATGTCTTCAATGTAAAGAATCTAAGGATATTAATACTAAGCAAAGAGTGGACAGATGATTACAATCAATATATTTTTTTTAATTCACTCTGTCTCCTGGTCACTGTTTTCTCCCAAATGCTTCTGATGAAATATGCTTCTGATGAAATGTTGTGCCCATCCTCCATTAAAAAATAATTATCTTACAGGAAAATTCCTTTTTTTGGACTGTTCAACAACATTTATGATGCCAAGACAGTGAAGAATTAAAACATAAAATTTAGAGCTACAGCTTATCTAAGTAAACTATCACACATAGCAGTGCTTTCAATTCACACATTTAACACATACTATGACAGCACACACAGAAGAGGCTCAAGGGCAGCAAGGTGCTCCACACAAAATTATCCAAGAGCAAAAACACCCTCTCAAACAAGAGGTCTGAAAAGCAAAGCTATTTCCACATCCCAAGAGATGGGCTGCAGAAACAATGCTCTATTAATCTCATGCTATCCCATATATTCTGCATAAACTGACAGAGATTTAACTGACCTGAATTTTTTTTTGCATTAAAATTCCATTTCAATCTAAGCTTAGCGTAGCTATCCTCTAAAGCACCAAAATATCAATCAAAGACCAACTTTCTAAAGACAAAGGCAGAAAAAAAGTAAAGAAGGATAAGATATAAAGTAAAACACACCACCAATGGCAAACTGGTCAATAAACACAGACTGCTATTTTAAAAATGCCAAAAGATATCTTAGTATGACAAAACTGGGTAACTGAATTTCTGGAAAACTAGGTTTGTAATGAGAAGAGTTTTCTAAAACATAAAGCATTATACATATGTGACTGCTCTTTACTGTGGTAGGTTTAGGGATTTGTTTAGAGAAAGCTTTTACTCTATTCACTAATAAGGAAGAACTGGAAAGCTCCCGTAAGAAAGAACACCTGCATTTGGACTTACAGTGCTCCTGTGATGGCTAGTGCTTAGTTATTTCCTGTCTTGAAGAAATAAGAGAGCTGGAAGATGCAGAAAGCTAGTCCTTCTTTTCCATCATTCTAGTAGTATATGTATACTTTATACCCTGAATGTTGATCTTTATTACTGCATTTATCATACTGTATTATTTTTACTTACTCATTTGTCTCTCTGCCAAACTGTGAGCTCCTTGAGGGAAAAGATCACGTATTTCATTTTCGTGTCTTTCTTTTGTGTCTACAATACCTAGTACCACACCTAGAGTACATAATAGACACTAACATTTATTAAATGAAGAAACAAAGTGAATCTTTGTTTAGTTTGGCTGAAACAATCAGTACAGCAGAAATTCAGGTACAAACAGGCATTAAACCAAACAAGAAGATTCTGAGTGGTGTTTTACACTCTTTTCATACCAAGATACAGAGGTGGCCTCAAGCAACAGGGAGTTTACTTTTAAGATGCAGGAAGCATGGGAGAAATAAAACTATCTCTATTTATAAATTACATGGTTATTTATGGGCAAAATTCTTAGAAACCTAAAAAAAAACATTAAATTTAATAAGCATGCAAAGTAAAAGATCAACATAATCTAATCAATTGCATTTCTACAGATTAGCAGCAAACAATTAGAAATGCAACTTAAAACATCCTTTTATAATAGCACAAAACCCACAAAATTGTAGGAATAAACTTAGCAGTAAGACAACTTCATTGAAAAATAAAAAAATTACTGAGAAAAATTTTAAAATATCTAAATAGAGAGGGATCTAAGAAACAGCAATTAGATGATTTGATATTGTTAAAATATAAAAACTGCTGTATAGATTCAAGATAATTCTCCCCAAATCCCTATTTTTAAAATAAAAATTGGCAGTGACCCTAAATTTATATCAAAAAAAATTTTTTAAACATATTTGAAGCACACTGCAAGACATCCCCCAATATTCATGTCCCTTTCAGCAATTACAGAACCCCCAATTTTTGCTAGGTACGTGGACCACCAGAATAAAGATGTATTTCCAAGTTACCCTTGGAATGACTAGTTGGAGGTTCTAGTTGATATATGAGAGGAAGCCTTGAGTGTAACTTCACACAAGTGTCTAAAAAGGACTGCAGCATGACCCTTCTTTCACCCTTCCTCCATCCCACTGCATGGAACACGAATATGATAGTTGAAGTTTCGTTTGAGACCATGAGGATGAAGACCAGCCCGAGTCAGCAAATAAGAAAGTTAGAACAACTAAGATCCCAGAAAACCATGGAGTCACCATACTAGCCCCCAGCCTCATACATAAGCTGTGTAAGTCCAGATTTAGACATGAGAGAGAAGTACCTCTTCCTTGCTTCAGCTACTCTTACATTAAGCCTCTGCATGAAACTAGTACCAACACCCAATCCTATTCTACAGCATGCATGTAAGGAAACCAGGAATCCCAAGCCAAACAGGGCAGAAACAACCATAGAGTAAGGCATCGCAGAAGGAAGCAAAAATGCAGTGGCTCTGGCAGAACACAAGGCCCCACCAAGGACCCCAGCAGAAGGATTAGTGTCTCTCAAGGACTCCATGAGGACAACACTCCAAGAGCTTCTTCCTTCTCTTTTCATCCCCAGTCAACTCTGCTCTCTCTTTTTTCTCCGCCCTCACGTTTTTCCTCTGATTTCCTCAAACTGCCTATGAGTGATAATGGCTTTTTTACTCTCCCATGCACTGTATTAGATTCAGCACCTCTGTCTTAGACTGGGAAGTTAAATTCTCAGGAAGAGGGCAGAGTGGCTGGCCTACTTTTCTTTTCAAGCCAGGTCATATCACAGCAGGTGCTACTGACCTGGCTGCCGTGAGTCTGGTGCTCACTTCTGAGGGTACAAAATATGACCAAGAGCACCTCTGAGCAGGAACTGTGGGGGTCAGGCAGATTCCTCTGGAATGTGATAGAAATATGGCCAGTGCTACGACTATGTCTCTGACAGTGGATGGTCACAATCTATAAATCCCAGCCCAAAAAGACATCAACAAAGAGATCTGATCTGGAATCCCAAACCCCACTTGAGACATCCAAGAGTCTGACCAGGGATTTTACCCATGTCACAACTGAAATCAAAATCCTACTTTAAAAAGGAAGAGGGACAGCGATGGGCAAGGTCTTCCTATAATAAGAAGTAAAGAAGTTATAACTATTCTGCCCCTTCTCTGGTATACTGACTGTATCACCTTAGAGAAGGGAAAAGTCTGTACCTCCTAGAAAGAATTTGGGATCCAATCTAGAAATTGGTATTCCCTCTCTGAGGACTTCTAATTAACGAGTCTAAAATTGGCTTTAAAATAACAGCTAAGAAAATAATGAGGGTAACTTTAATACTATTACCTACACTCGCCGAATGAGGGTAAACAATTCTTGAAGCCTTAGCTGTTATACATCAAGTTGAAAGACAGGTGAAATTATATATTTCTCACAATACTGTGATAGTCATTAGTGTTGCCTACCAAACATTTCTGGTTCTTTTCATCAACACATGATGAGTTTGCACTTTTCTTTCCCCTAGAAATACAGGTTAGCCACGTGACTTGTTTTGGTCAAATATGAGCATGACTCACTTCCATGTAGAAGCTTTAGGAGACCGCACACAATTTGCCCTGCTCTCTTTCCTTCTACAATGGTGCTGGCAACAATCAAGACAGTAACTGCTCTTTCAGCTTGGTTCCAGAGGTAGGGTGAGGCAGAACAGAAGCCACAGTCAATCAGTCACAAGACCAACAAGTCGTGTGACTGTTTTAAGCCACTGAGGTTTTGGGGTAGATTGTTAGCACAGTATAACCCATCCTACCTTGATATGTACAAATATGAATGCCTAAATATTCATAATTGTTTGGCCGGAACTGCTAATTAAGGCTAGTTTTCACAGTGCTATACCTTCTTAAGATGCTAAAAAGAACAGTACCTTAAACAAACATGCAGGCAACTGAAACACTGAAGCAAGAGATGCCTAGCTTAGGTCTAGAGTTCAGCAGGAAAAAAGTCTCTTATCTAGAAGAGTCAAATGCAAGCACTTTAAAGCTACTGATTTTAAGGCTGTCAAAATGTTGATAATTACTGAGGTTAGATGATGAGTACACGAGGGTTCATTATACTATCTATATTTCTACATATATTAGAAATTTTCCACAATAAAAAAGAGGAAGAAAAAGGGAGGGAGGAAGATCTGAGTTTTAAAAAAGGAAGAAAAAGGAAGAGAGGGAGGGAGATCTGAGAGTTTTAAAAAATAAAAATACTACTTGTTTTAAGCACCTGAGAGAAAAAAAGTTTTTCTTTTTTTTTTTTTTGAGACAGAGTCTGGGCCCAGGCTGGAGTACAGTGGTGCAATCTTGGCTCACTGCAACCTCTGCCTCCTGAGTTCAAGCAACTCTCCTGCCTCAGCCTCCCGAGCAGCTGAGATTTCAGATGCCCACCATCACACCCAGCTAATTTTTGTATTTTTAGTAGAGATGGGGTTTCACCATGTTGGCCAGGCTGGTCTTGAATTCCAATCCACCTGTCTCGGCCTCCCAAGGTGCTGGAATTATAGGCGTGAGCCACCGTGCCTGGTCAGAAAAAAAGTTTCTAAAACACTGTTAACAGACTTTGCCAGTGCTATTTACAGAAAAGTTGCAGAAACAGAACATCTTGGGGCTACTAGACTATGAAACCATAATAAATACAGTAAAGATCTGAGATGCCTGTTCTGCAAAATCCTCACCTTCTTAACTCCTAATTAAATTTAATCAGATATTTTACATGGGTTCCAAAATTAAAGAATATCTGAGATAAAAAGTAAATTATGGCTTATTGAGGGTAACCTCCTTGTTTTTATTGTTCAGGAAATTTAGGTCTAGTGATATAGGTAGGGAGTGGCAAAGTAGAAACTAAAACCCAGGTGGTCCTCTGACTCCTAAATTTATGCAGTTTCTAAATGCCAGGTTGAGAGACTAGCCTATTTAGCAGTATCTTGGTGTTCAACTTATAAATACCCAACATAAAAATCTTGTTATCAAATCAGCAAGCAAAAAACAAACAACCCTATTAAAAGATGGACAGAGGACCATGAACAAATACTTCTCAAAAGAAGACAGACACACGGCCAATAAACATATGAAAAACTGTTCAACATCTCTAATCATTAGAGAAATGCAAATCAAAACCACAGTGAGATATCACCTCACACCAGTCAGAATGACTATTATTAAAAAGTCAAAAAATAACAGATGCTGGTGCTGCTGCAGGGAAAAGGAAATGCTTATACAATGGTGGCTGAAATGTAAATGGGGTCAGTCACAGTGGAAAGCAGTTTGGAGATTTCTCAAAAAACCAGAACTGCTACTTGACCCAGGAATCCCATTACTGGGCATGTATGTATTCAAAGGAATATAAATCATTCTACCATAAAGACACATGCACATTTGTTTATCGCAGCACTATTCACAACAGCAGACATGAAATCAATCTAGATGCCCATCATCAGTAGTAGACTGGATAAAGAAAATGTGGCACATATACACCATGGAGTACCATGCAGACATTAAAAAGAACAAAATCATGTCCTTTGCAACAACATGAATGCAAATAGAGGCCATTATCCTAAGATTAGGAACCAAAATACCACATGTTCTCATAAGTGGGAGCAAAACATTGAGTACACATGGACACAAAGAAGGGTAAAAATAGACACTGGGGCCTAGAGGGTGAAGGGTGGGAGGAAGGTGAGGACAGAAAAACTATCAATCAAGTACTATGCTCACTACATGGGTGATGAAAGAATTTGCACACCAAACCCCAACGGCATGCAATTTACCCATGTAACAAACCTGCACATGTACCCCCTGAACCTAAAAGTTGGAAAGAAAAAAATAAAGAAAAACCCTCTTATTTCCTTACATTCTAATTCTGCATTACTACATCAGTTGGGATCCCTTTAGCTTTAGATCAGAAATTCCACCTCAAACCACTTAAACATGAGGAAATTTACTGGCTCACATAACTGTTAGTTCCAGGGGAGAGTGAAGTTCAGAGTTGGCTTAATTGTAGAGGGATGGAGCTCAGGGTCCACCAATGATTGCCACACAGTGGGGAAGAAGAGAAGTCACGATTGGGAGATAATCACATGCCGCCACTAAGAGGACAGCCAGGGTTTCCTAATCTATAGTCTACGAGTCTTGGGAAAGTAAGGAATTGCCTCATTAACACTTTCAAAACAAATTAATAAACTAACGTGTGTGTGTCACAGATACATGATGCTACCATTCAAAATATGTACAGAGGAAGTGATGTTACTAAAATTGCAGCAACCTGGCTTTACCCTCCTCTGCAGAAAACCAAAAACAAATATTCAGTCCCAAGAATATCACCAGCAATATCCCAGAACTTGAATCTGAGGCTAGTAAGATCTCCAGGGCCACAGAGAAGTGGAAAAACTCCAAGCAGACAGTAAGAGAAACAGACTTCTCTATCCATGATACCCCTCCCCCAATCTGCTAGGCACTGCACATGGAAAATTCCTCCGTCTCACAATTTCTACACTGGAAAAAGTGAGATCAAGGTGAAAGGCCAGCTTCCCCACCAGCTTGGGTTCCCTGTTCTTGCCTCAACCCACAGGAAGCTTGTAAGGAGAAAAACCCTCCCACCTCCATCTGGGACAGGCAGTGCTCTGAGTATCTGCAAGAGCCAAGGAAAACCTAGACTTAAGGCACCAACCATCCAGTGCCAAAAAGGAGGCAGTGATCTAGGATAAATGAAAATTATAGTCAACTGCAAAGAACTTCTAAGGAAACATACGCTAGAACGACAAGACATACAGAGAAGACTGGAATAAAAAACTAACCCTTCAATGTGAAGTCATAGACATATATCCATCCACAAGAAACAGCAAACAGGGAATTATGACTTCCCCAGAAGGACAAAGCGAGAAGCCAGAGACCAACCCCAAGTAGAGAGCAATATGTGAGCTCTCAGGTCAAGAATTCAAAATAGCAATTCCATGGAAAATCAGCAAGCTCCAAGATGACACAGAAAAACAATTCAGAAATTTATCAGAGAAATTTACCAAAGATTGAAATGCTTTTTAAAACATCAAATAGAAATCCTGGAACTGAGAAATACATTTGCTAAACTGAAAAATGTACTAGAGGGTCTCAATAGGAGAACGGATCAAGCAGAACCATCAGTGAGCTCAAAGACAGGATATTGGAAAATACAGTCACAGGAGGAAAAAAGAGAATAAAAAGGAACAAAGAACACCTATAAGATATACAAAATGACCTCAAACAGAAGATCTAAGAGTCACTGGTGTTCAACTGGGAGTTGAGAAATAGGGGGGTAGAAAGCTTATTCAAATAAATAACAGAAAACTTTCCAAACCTAGAGACAGATATAAATATAAAGATACAGGAAGGTCAGAGATCACCAAACAATTCAACCCAAATAACGCTACCCCAAGATATAATGATCAAACTCTTAAAGTTCAACGACAAAAAGAGGATCCTAAAAGCAGCAAGAAAAAAAGAAGCAAATGACATGCAAAGGAGCTCTAATTCATCTGGCAAGAGACTTCAGTGGAAGCTATGCAAGCCAAAAGGGAGTGCGACAACATATTCCAAGTGTTAAAGAAAAAAAATTACCAACCCCAACGACCCAGCAAAGCTTTCCTCCAGACATGGAGAGATCAAGTATTTCCCAGACAAACAAAACTAAAGGTATTTACCACTACTAGACCTGACTCATAACAAATGCTAAAGGGAGTTCTTCAATCTGAAAGAAAAGGATGCTGATGTGCAAAAACAAAACATTTGAAGGTATAAAGCTCACTGGTAAAAGTACACAGACAAATTCAGAATACTCAATACTGTAATTGCAATGTGTAATCCATTCATATCACTAGAATGACGACTAAAAAACAAATCTATCAAAAATAGAAACTATAGCAACCTGTTAAGTCATAAGACAATATAAATCACACTAGACCAAAGGGACCTAACGCACATTTACTGAACATGTAACTGCGGCAGAATACATATTCTTTTCATCAGCACATGGAACATTCTCCAGGACAGACCATCTGGCAGGCCACAAAACAAGTCTCAACAAATTCAAATCCGTCAAAATTATATCAAGTATCTTTTCTGACCATGATGAAGTAAAATCAGAAATCAATAATGAGGATATATAACATATCAAAATCTATGGGATATTTATAGTAATAAACATCTACATCAAAACAGTAGAAATATTTCAAATAAACAACCTAACAGTACTCCTCAAGTAACTAGAAAAGCAAGAACAAAAACTCCAAATTAATAGAAGGAAAAAATAATAAAGAGCAGGAAAAAAGTAAATTGAGACCAAAAAATACAAAATATCTACAAAACAAAAAGTTGTTTTTTGAAAAGATTAATAAAATCAACAAACCCTTAGGTAGACTAAGAAAAAAAGAGAGAGGACCTACATAAATAAAATGAAAACTGAAAAAGGAGACATTAACAAATGATACCATAGAAATACAGAGGATCATTAGAGACTATTAAGAACTATACACTAAAAACTTGGAAAGCCTAGAAGAAAGAGATAAATTCCTGAACACATATGACCTATCAAAATTAGAACATAAAGAAACAGAGAATCTGAACAGACCAATCAAAAGTAACAAGATTAAATCTGTAAATAAAAAGTCTCCCATCAAAGAAAAGCCCAGGACCTGATGGCTTCACTGCTGAATTCTACCAAACACTTAAAGATGAACTAATACCAATTCTATTCAAACTATTCCAAAAAAGTAAAGAGAAGGAAGGAAATACTTCCAAACTCATTCTATTAGGCCACCATTACTCATATACCAAAAGCAGACAAGGACACAACAAAAAAAGAAAACTACAGACCAATACCCCTGATGAACATAATATGCAAAAATCCTCAAGAAAATGCTAGCAAACCAACTTGAACAACATATTAAAAAAAATTATTCACCATGATCAAGTGAGATTCTTCCCACTAATGCAAGAATAGTTCAAAATATGCAAGTCAATAAACTTGACACATTACATTAATAAAATGTTAATGGCATAGAAGGATTGTACCCCCCAAAAATAAAGGCCGTATGTGACAAACCCACAGCTAACATTGTACTGAATGGGAAAAAAATTGAAAGCCTTTCCTCTAAGATCTGGAACAAGACAAGGATGCTCATAGTCACCATTTCTCTTCAAAACAGTACTAGAAGTCCTAGCCTGAGGAATTGAAAAAGAAAAAGAAATAAAGGGCATCCAAATTGGAAGGAAAGGAGTCAAATTATCCTTGTTTGCAACAACATGGTATTATATTTAAAAAACCCTAAGACTCCATCAGCAAACTATTAGAACTGATAATCAAATCCAGCAAAGTTGCAGAATACACAATCAACAACAAAAATCACTAACATTAATACACACCAGCATCAAACAAAACGAAAAAGAAATTAAGAAAGCAACCCCATTTACAATAGCTATTAAATACAAAAAATATTAAATGCCTAGGAATAAATTTAAAGAAAGAAAGGAATGATCTCTACAAGGAAAACTATAAAACACTGATGAAAGAAATTAAAGAGGATTTTAAAAATGGGAAAATATCCCATGCTCATGAATTAGAAAAACTAATATTGTGAAAATGTCCATACTAAATCTACAGATTCAATGTATCCCTATCAAAATACCAAGGACATTCTTCACAGAAATAGAAAAGACAATCCTAAATTAGAATCACAAAAGACCCCAAATAGCCATAGCAATCTAGGCAAAAAGAATAAAGCTGTAGGCATCACCCTACCTGACTTCAAAATGTATTAGAAAGCCATAGTAACCAAAACAGCATGATACTAACATAGTAACAGACACAAAGATCAATGGAACAGAACAGAAAACCAGATAGAAATCCACACATTTACAGCCAATTCATTTTTGACAAAGGCACAAAGAATATGCACTGGGGAAAGGACAGTCTCTTCAATAAATCCAGCTGGGCAAACCAGATGACCATACACAGAAGAATAAAGCTAGATCACTATTTCTCATCATATACAGAAATCAACTCAAAATGGATTTAAAAACTTAAATCTGGCTAGGCACAATGGCTCACACCTGTAATCCCAGCACTTCAGGAGACCAAGGAGAGCAGACTGCTTGAGCTCAGGAGTTTGAGATCAGCCTGGTGAAACGAGATGTTTACCCAAAATACAGAAAATTAGCCGGATGTGGCAGTGCATGCCTGTGGTCCCAGCTACTCAGGAGACTGAGGTGGGAGGATCACTTGAGCCCAGGAGTTCGAGGCTGTAGTGAGCTGTGATTGTGCCATAATGCACTCCAGCTTGAATGACAAAGTGAGACCTTGTCTTAAAAAAAAAAAAAAAAAAAAAGTAAATCTCAGACCTGAAACTACTAGAAGAAAACACTGAGAAAATGCTTCAGGACATTGGTCTGGGCAAAAACTTTTTGGGTAAGATCTCAAAAACACAGGCAACAAAGGTAAATGTAGGCAAATGGAGCACATCAAGCTAAAAAGCTTCCACAAACCAAAGGAAACAACAAAGTGAAGCGATAACCTGTATAATAGGAGAAAACAGCTGTAAACTATCCATCCAATGAAGGATTAATGACCAGAATTACAAGGAACTCAAAAGCAAAACAACAAATAATCCAATTGTTAAAAAGGGCTAAAGATCTCAATAGATATTTCTTAAAAGAAGACATACAAATAGCCAAAACGTACATGAAAAAGAAAATGCCTGGAACATCACCTGGAAAATGCAGATGAAAACCACAACGAGGTATCATCTCACCCTAGTTAAAATGGCTTTTTACTACAAGGACAAGAAAATAACAGATGCTGGCAAGGATGCAGAGACAGGGGAGCTCTTATATGCTGTTGGTGGGAATGTAAATTAGTACAGCCATTATGGAAAACAGCATGGAGGCTCCTAAAAAACTAAAAACAGAAGTACCATATGATCCAGCAACTCCAGTGCAGTATACATCCAAAAGAAAGGAAATTAGTACATTGAAGAGATATCCACACTCCCGTATTTATTGCAGTACTGTTTACAATAGCCAAAATAATAGAATCAACCTAAGCATCCGTCAACAGATGAATGGATAAAGAAAATGTGGTACATAGATACACATGAATATTATTCAGCCATAAAAAATGAAATCCTGTCATTTGCAACAACATGGATGGAACTGGAGGTCATTATGTTAAGTGAAATAAGCGAGGCACAAAAAGACAAATACCTCATGTTCTCACTCGTATGCAAGAGCTAAAAAAGTGGATCTCACAGAGGTAGAGAGTGAAATGATGGTCACCAGAGGCTGGGAAGGGTAGGGAGGAGAAGGGGAGATGAGAGACTGGTTACTGGGTACAAAAATACTGTTAGATTGGCCAGGCACAGTGGCTCACGCCTGTAATCCCAATACTCTGGAAGGCCAAGGCAGGAAGATTTGAGGTCAAGAGTTTGAGACCAGTCTGGTCAACATGGTGAAACTCCATCTCTACTAAAAATACAAAAATTAGCCAGGGGTGGTGGTGGGCACTGTAATCCCAGCTACTCAGGAGGCTGAGGCAGGAGAATTGCTTGAATCCGGAGGCTGCAGTGAACCAAGGTCACGCCACTGCACTCCAGCCTGGGCAGCAGAGCAAGACTGCTGAAAGAGAAGAGAAGGGAGGGGAGGGGATGGGAGCGGAGGGGAGTTAGATGAAAATCTAGTGTACGATAGTACAGTCAGGTGACTATAGTTAACAATGATGTATTGTATAGTTCAAAAAAGCTAGAAGTGAAGTCTCAGAATGTCCCCAGCATAAAGAATCATTGCATTTAATCACTAATTTCAAAGCATTTACATATATATGTTGAAAAGATGAACTTAAGTTGTGACTTAAAAGATGTAAACTGTTTTATTACATGAATTTGACTATTATTTTAAAAGTACAGTTATGCTAACAACCAGTGAATCCAAATTCATTTAAAAGTATTAACTAATTCATGCTAATGTTTTAAACCACATACAAGCAAGGCAGCCCAGATTGCTTGAGTTTGCACCCTGACTCTGACACCTACTACCAGGTCAGTTCATACAAGTTGCCTGTATTACAAGACTGTTGAGACAATTAAAGGAGCAGCAGGTAAAGGGCCAATATCAGACACAATATAAATTCTACTGAGAAAAGCACTAAATAAACTGTCATTATTTGTCTCATATAAGTAAACTACTAGAATGTAAAGAGTCATAAAATTATTTAATGTTGACAAGGGGTCTGGAGGAAGTATTTCATTTTGGCTGCTTAGCATCCATCTCTCCCCCGTCCTAATTTCCTGCTGGAAAATTACCTGTCCTTGTATAATCCCAGTGAGAATGTAACTCCATATGACTACCCTCCCACTAATGGATGCCAAAGAGATTCCTGGAGGTTCTTGGAAATACTATAAATCCCTACTCTCACCACTGGTACATCAAGCATGACCTAGGTTTCACCAACTACATGCTTTCTCCAGGACTCTTAAATCTTGGGCAAGTAACATGCAAGGATGAAAGAACAGACTGGGTTCAATCATCCCAGTGGTAACCTGTTGATCAGATCACTTCTGCAATTCTGCTTCCTAGCCCCCAAGAGTTGCCTTAGTTTCCACTGACTTGTTCCCAAGGTTGGTTCTCTAGAATTCCATCAGTTCTGTGAGATTCTAATTCCTTTCCAATAAATTACCTCCTGCTTAAGTTAGGCGGAGGTGGATTCTACTGCCTCTAACCAAAGAATCCAATTGAGTAGTGAATGAAGATCAGTCAATGGAGTACAGCATGAAGGTACTATGCTGGGGCTCATGCTGGAACTGGAGCTCTGCTGAGGATAAGAATAGCAAGTCTTCAAAAGATGTTTTAGTAAGTACAGTGAGAAAGCCAGAGGCTAAGATGTGATGAGCAATGGAGTAAGGTATGGAGACTTCCCTTAGAGAAGTGAGGAACTACGGTGTGAGGAGTTGAGTTGCATGGGAGGAAGTGGGCCCACCTACATTGGACCTGAAATTTCTGCCTGGTGAAATTCTAGGGTGTATTTTCATAAAGTCCCTTTCAAACAGTTCTGTGATGATTAAAAAAAATAAAAATAAAAATAACACTCACTCTCAGGTATCTACAAGTACACAGGGGTGGAGACCTTTTACAAAGAACGAAGTCTCTATGCCCTTCCCCCTAACTCCCACCTCTCTAGCTCAACACACTTTTTTTAGCATACATAAGGTTCAAGTTCATAATGAAACTCTATTACAGTTCAATAGCATTTGAAGGCAAAGAACATTCAGAAGTGAGAGAAGAGTATAAAAGTTACCCAGCTGGCTTGCTTCAGGTTTAAAGCCTTCAACAATTTTTTCCAGGAATGACATTATTACTACCATAGTCTCCTAGATCCCTGTCTACTTTGACTTGTCTACCTATTTCCACCTTTCTGACCCAATCTGAACCAAGCTACAGTTAGAGCTCCCATTTAGGGTCTCCGGGGAAAATAGTTTTTCTAGTTCAGGGCTCAGATAAACTCCCACTGACTGTGAAAGACTCTGTGTTTTTTTCTTCTCCAACATAATCTACCCTAATCTCTATATTTAAAATCAGTATCCTAAATTCTCTCCAAACTCTCTGCTGTTATCCTTAGTCTTCACAGCACCCTCTCTCCCAAATACACATTCCCTACCTCCTTCCATGTCTCAAAATGCACCCCAAATTTAACTTTTTAAAAATGCCTACCAGCAAGTCACACCCAACTGGTAATTTCTTTCCCATCTACCTTAGTTATCATATCTTTTCATAATATTCTAATTCAGAAAAGAATTTTGAGGCAACTCTCATCTGGCCCAGAAATATTTATGACTTCCATTTACAACGTTAAGAAAAAATTACTAGAATAGAACAATTAGTTTTCACTGTATACTTTTTGGTACTGTCAGGACATTTTACTATGTAAACATGTTATTTTTTCTCTCAAGAAAAAAACTGCCATTATTTAATAATGCAAAAAAAATTATCTTATTGTCCCATTCTGCCAACAGTATTTTTATGCAAAAACATGTTAACACTAGGTAAGAGAAAAGAGCATCCCTAAATTCACAATGTTTCTGTTTAGTTTTGTTTGGAGGGCAGAGAGTGGACATGCAGCACCTTGTTGCCACAGGCTTATGATCTGGTTACTAAACAAATCAATGTTCTTCCACTGTTAAAAGTTTAAGGGAAATCTGAAGACCTTTTTCAAGTCAGTCATTCCTCAAAAAGTTGGTACTGCAAGTACTTTTAGGCTCCCAAGTGATGGTATGATTGGATCAGCCACTGTTACCTCCCACAAGTCTGGGAGTTGCTAGTAAATCAGAACAAACCAGCTCAGGGATAGCTTCTCTGTGTATGTGTCCCAGGCAGACTCCACCTCTCTTTCCTCTAAGCAAAATCTTTTCATATATCATTTCATTATGTAAATTGTATTATTATTAAATATTATGTTACTTTTTTGTTATATATTAAGAATATTTTACATGGGATATTTTCCATGCTATTGAAAAATCATATTGTAACAACAGAATTTGAATTGTGTATTTGTCAGAATCTGCCTCTTCATTTAGGCCCCACCCCAAAAAATTTATCCTCATACTGACACTGATTTTAAGGCACCATCTAGCCTCCCCTAATGAGTTGATTTCAACACTAGATTTACCATCTTCCTCCCCATTTCCAAAGCTCACCTCAAACCTCTGTTAGCAGCAACACCCAAGCTTATAGTCCCCAGTGGCCTCAATCCTGATTTGTCCATCTCGAGTCTCAACACCAACCTGCCTGTTTATACCACAAACTACTCTTCGGCCAAAACCAAACCCAGACATAAAATACACCGCCATCATGGTCTCCTGACCACTGGAGTTTAGGTTCCCTCACCCCTGCCAAACTCGTTCTTCTCCGTCTGCAGGAAGTTGCCTCCTAGTATACTTAACCAGCCTTCTAGTTTCATGTGCTCAGCTTCCAACACAGAAGTCATATTACCTCTGTAATTACGTACTCTTTGACACACAAAAAATCCCTCACTCCATTGGACCTTTCAGCCTTACATACAATCTCTAACCCTCAGTAAGTTCTACTCTTCACTTTTTCTGCTTCAATTTCTAGGATAGCGACATTAGAAAGTTCTGAAACACTGGTGGAGTCCCCTGTAAACCTACACTAACTAGCCAGACCAAGCCTTACTATTCTTTACAGCTCCTCTCCTGGAAGCCCTCTCGCGCCCTTTACTTTCCCTTGCGCACACCCCCACAGAGCAGCCAACATAATCCCTGCCTCTCTACAGAGAAATCCCACCTCATCAGACCGGAGTTCCTTCCACTTCACTTTTACCTCACATTCCCTTGTTCCTCTGAGTTTTTTCTCCTTTTTAAGGATAATACTCTTTACTTGTACACTTAATTACATTCCTTTACAAAGCCTTGGAAGCCTTGCTTCACAAATAACTCCTCTTCTCTTTCACATTCACCAACCAATGCCATCAGCCCTTTCTCCCAAGGTAACTTTCAGGCAAAGTTATGCCAGAGATGAGGGTTTTGTCCCCTACTCCTGCCCCCTTGCCCAAAAAAGACTGAAAAACTGATTTAATTGCCAACATTTAAAAATCAGGACATTACACTTGAAAAATCAAGATTTGTATTATAGGCTGGACATGGTGACTCACTCCTGTAATCCCAGCACTTTGGGAAGCCGAGGCAGGTAGATCACCTAAGGTCAGGGGTTCAAGACCAGCCTGACCAACATGACAAAAGCCCCGTTTCTACTAAAAATACAAAAATTAGCCAGGTGTGATGGTGCGTGCCTTTAGTTCCAGCTACTCGGGAGGCTAAGACAGGAAAATCACTTGAACCTGGGAGGCAGAGGTAGTAGAGAGCCAAGATCGTGCCACTGCACTCCAGCCTGGGTGACGGAGCAAGATTTCATCTCAAAAAAAAAAAAAAAAAGACTTGTATTCTAGCTTCTCTGGTTTAAAAAAAAAAAAAAACATCTGCCACCACTGAGTGAGCATACCCAAAGAGCAAAATCCTAGCAGCTGATTAGCTGCCCTCTTGCAATGTGGTGCTTGCCATCTCCAGTCACCACAGTTGACCTTCCTTGTGCCCAGTCACCCCTCAGTGACTCTCATACACCTTACTACCCTGACTCAACATAATCTACTACCTACAAATAGGTTCTACTCCTTCCTATCCTAAAAACCATTTGCCTCAACTACCCCAAATGCCCAAATGCAAGCTACGATCTCCTCCTTTCTCCTCTCCCAAATACTTCCTCAAGGAATGGTCTACATTTGCTGTCACTCCTATCCCCGGTAATAGATTTCTGTTCTTCCCCCTCTGCAAAAACTACAGAGAGCAGGGAAAGAATCTTTTCACCTTCCTGCCTGTTCAGCAGCACTGGACATCAGCAACTGTCTTCTTTCTAAGTCCTCCTTGACTGGCTTTCCCAACTCTGCCCTCTCTAATCCTAATGAGCAAATCACGTAGACTTCCCTGTGGTTCAACACCTGAAAACACCTCTCTGCATGCCACAGAGATTTCTTCAGCGCTTCCTCCTCACAGGTCCCAGACATGCAGTATGCTCCTTCTCCCGTGGAACCCTGCCCACAGCCTCCCATGTCTTGCAACTCCTCTCAAGGAAAAACAACAACGGCAACAGGAAAACGACCTCAGTATGAAGACAAGTACATTGATTTATTCAACATTTACTGATCACTTCTCAGGTGGTAGGCAGACCAGTAAGAAAAGGTCCCTATCCCTACCCAAGGGATTCACAGTCTAAAAGGGACAGTGATAAACACAGAGGGGTAACGTGATATATACGATGATAAAGAAAAACAGAGGTACTAAGGTGAAGGCCAGAGGAGCTTGCCGAGAGAAACACCAGAGCCTGATCCCCAGCCTCAGACATATCCACTACCACCATTCAGTCCAGGTCTCCTGCAAGAACTTCCCAACTGACCTCCATGCCTCCCCTTTACCCATTCCACCCTCTCACCCAAATCCATTCTCCACACTGCAGCAGGGGTGATCTGCTTAAAATCAGAAGCAGAGCTTTCTCCTACTCAAAACCTTTCAACAGCACTGAGAATGAGGTCTTGCATCAGCTACTCCATGCCAATTTTCCCACCTTCATCTCACTCCCCCATCCCTTGCACCAATGGCCCTTCAGCCACACTGGTACTTCAGTTCCTTAAACAGAATGAGTCCTCTTTGCTACACAGTCTCTGTGCATAGCATTCTTTTTTACCAGAATCCTCTTGCCCATACTCTTTGTATTATTAAAATCTTTTAGACCTCTGGGTCTCAGCTGAAATGTCATTTCTCCCATTGTTTACTTAATTGTCTCTATTTTTATCTTCCTCTTTAAACTGTATGATCAACAAAGACAGGATCCATGTTTATTTCCCATTGTAGTCACGGTGCCTGGCACAAACAGATACTCAATAAATATTTGCTCAGTGAGGATGTAAAAGTCACTTTCCTCCTCTGGGCCCATAACTGTAAGTATCCCCTCAGGTTTATTACTCAGCCCTTTCTACCACTCCCTGTTTTCATCATTTCAATGCTGATGATGCTCATCTGTACCCCCAGACCTGACCTCTCCCAACAAGATGCAGCGCTCCAACTATGATGCCTACAGGACAGTTCCAACTGGAATCCTTCTCTGACACCTGCAACTGGACATGTCCCAAAACATACTCATTAACTATTCTCAAACTCTGTTTTTTTCCATTGCTGTTAATGGTGACACCTCTTACAAATCAAGTGACTGACTTATTTTTCCTTTACCCATTGATGAGACCATCTGATTCCATTTCTAAAAATGCACCAGTATGCTCCTGCATACAAAATCATGTGAACTAGTGCATTAGCCTCATTTCCTACCTCTAGTCTTTTGAAATAGCAATCCCTCACCTACATGTATGTTAAAGCTTAATTCTGATTATGTCAATAAATGCCCTCATCAAAATCCTTCAACAGCTCCCTCCTGCATTCCAAAGAACATCCATACTCTTTTTGTTGGTATTCAAAGCCCCTTTCAATCCTGCCCAAACTATCAGAGCAAGATAGTCTAGTTAGACAGTTAAGACCATAATCTCTGGAGCCAGACTGCCACATTAAATGCACAGACATGGGGACAGGTTTACCTGTTCAGCTTTACCACTTATTTTCTCAGTGCCATTTAATTTTGTTATAAACGGCAAATAAATTAATACAAGTACAGCACTTAGAACTGTGCTTGGTATATGGCCAGAGCTATTCTAAGTTGTGATTCATTTGTGTTTTGCTTCCCCATCTCCAATTATCAACAGCCTACATTCACATCTGTCTGAACCAACTAACTATTACCACTGCATAGGGCAGGACCACAGCACAAAGACCAGCTGATAAGCTGCCAGTGTTGCATCCCCTCCTCAAAGCATTTTGAGTGAAAAGCTCCTGCCACAAAGGTCCTTTCTCTCCAGGAGTATGTACACATCTCATGCACTGAAATGCCCCAGAGGTTGCTCATCAAAGGATTTCCAGCCCTGTTCAAAGACTCTCAGTCTAAATTAACCACCCTTTTCTTCCCTCTACTTTCTCAATCCCCTCACAGGTTTCAGATCAGAGAACATGTTACCCTTATTTCCTGTCCCCAGTGGCAGTGCTGTTTTAGTCATCTTTTGCCCCCAGTCTAAGTAAAAGTTGAAACTCTCACGGCTACTCTCCCTATATCAGTTCTATTACTTCAGATAGTGTTTCCTTTGCATGGAAACACTTAAAATAATTAAAACTACTTAAAAATAATTAAAACTAATAATTAAAACTAATACGAACAGAATATGGACTTCAATCTCCAAAGCATCAGGCCTCTCCACTATGACAGTGCCACCTTCCTACCTTTTTTAAAGTCCCTGCCATGCACGGGGATTTATAAATGTTAGTAAAGTGTTTACTGATAACTCACTAATTCTTAGGGATGGACGAATGAGAGCTTCAATATTCCCAGAAATTTTCTCCTACCCTTTGAGCTGAAAGAAAACAATAAATTATAAAACATAATGTGTAGTTTCCAAAGGACAACCCAATAACTTAGTATGTGTCTCTACCAATGCAATGCAAATTCTACTCCTTTCTACAAATGAACTGATACTTTAAAAATATTATTTTTTCAATGAGAAGTCATAACTTCCATGATGCTTAAACCTAAAAAACTGTCTTCAAATCATCTCCTGGTTCCCACAGAAGTTTGTCCTATACTCAACGCTGTCAATCAAAAGATTAACATACTGGAAGCCAATACTTAGACATCTTTACAGAATCAAAACCAATCATATGTTCTCTAACATTAGAAGCCATAAATTACAACGAAGGATTTAAAGGATTCTTCTAACAATTTATAAGAATGTATAATTTGTAAAAGTTTGTAAGAATTCTAAACACTGAAGAACAAATGGATCACCTGAAATCAGAGATGCACTCTCAACTCTCATCACCGCTGCTACATCTGCCCTCAAAACAATCCCAAACATACCTTCACATTAAGGACTAAAACAGGCTTCACACTGAAGGTGTCCCTACAAAAATCCATGGAAAACAGCACAGAAGTTCAACTGAATGGCTAATCACTAGTTTATCATTTTAAAAAGAATCAAGCAGTAACACTCCGGGCAGTGCTAGTCAAAGTCTAGTTCCTAGATGGCAAACTGGCACTCACCTAGTCCATGAGAAGGTAAGGAGAGAGGGTGACAGTAAGCATTTAGAAACTTTGATAGCAGTTTGACAGATAATAAATGTTACATCTACTGAATCCAGTAGTTTTTGAAATGGAAATTATATATTGTGGTTTTTAATTTCATTTTTCTTGCAATTCATGTTTTACATATATTAGGAAAACATCAGCCCATGAAAAGAAGAAACGTTACAAACTGATCCTTCAGGGAATTCAATTTCAGGAAGATGAAGCAGATGTATTTTCCCTATTCCTCCCACTAAGTACAACTGAAAACTCTGAATATTACATATAAAACAAACATGAGAAGATTCTTAACTGTGGAGAGAAGAAGGCAGACTGGGCTAGGGACCTCAGGACGCAAGGAACAATAAAATGGTGAGTTCCCTGAGACTTATTTTTGCCTCATATATCCCAGCTTTCTGGAGTTGAAAATGCCAGCAACCTGAAACCTGGAAATATTAACAGGAGCAGAAGGGAAAAAAAGTCAAAAGACCAAGAAAGGGACATCCTACTGAGACAGAAAACTGATAGGAAAAAAAACCACTCTACTCCAGACAAACATCACAGAAAAAAAACTGTGGCCTTACCCTGACCCATGCCAACAAAGGTCAGGTGGGTAGCCTAGACTTCACATACTTACTGGGTTATAATAAGGCATCCACTTCCCACATGCCAGGGTGGTGTTGAGAAGGCCAAGTAGGTGGCCCCAGCTTTCATTTACATCAGCTGGTAACAAGGTATCCTTCCACACACACCCTCTCCCCAAGCCATCCTGGACCTCTACTCCCACCTGGTGGAAACAAGATACCATACCTCTTGGGTCAAGAAAGACTAAATGGGGAGCCTGTACTCCTAATTTCTCCTAGTGATCACTAGACAGTGCCACATGCCCTCCCCGCCAACCTTCCCCTGCTAGGGTGGTATCAAAACAAAGTGAGCTAAAACAGAAGGCTTAAGTAAGATCCAGAATCTCATAGTATAATATAAATATAAAAAATCCAGGTTTTAATTTAAAAATCCCTCATCATACCAAGAGCCAGGATGAACTCAAACTGAATGAAAGGAGATCAGGTGACAGCAACACCAAGATAAGAGATGTTTAGAATTATCTGACAACAATTTTAAAGCAGCTGTGATAGACATGCTTCAATAATTACAAGCAAGCTTGAAACAAATTAAGAATAAATAAACAAAAAGTCTCAACAAAGAAATACAAGATATAAAGAAAAACCTAAAGCAAATTTTAGAGCTGAAAAATACGAAAATAAAAAGACTCAGCAGCAGAAAGGGAGGGAAGGACACAGGAAAGGAACTGGAAGACAAGAGCCCAATATGAGTAAGAGAGAAATGGACTAAAGAAAAATTGACAAAGCCTCAAAAACATGTGGAATCCTAACAAAAGACTGAACATTCCAGTCATCAGAGTCTTGAAAGAAGAGGAGAAAGAGAGCAGGCTGAAAAAGTATTCCAAAAAAAATGGTGAAAACTTCCTAAATTTGGCAAGTAACATAAACTTATAGATTCAGGAATCTGAGTGAACCCCAAGCAGTATAAACCCAAAGGAATCTACAACAAAATGTATCATCATGAAACTTTTGAAAACTAAAGACGAAGAAAAAATCCTGAGAACAGTAAGAGAAAAACGATTCCTTTCTACAGAGGAAAAATTGTTAGAATGACAGTGGATTTCTCCTGATAAACCATGGAAGCCAAAAGAAAGTGGTATAATTTTTCAAGGGCTGAAAGAACTATCAACACAGAATCCCACACCCAAAGAAAATAACTGGACTTCTCTCTCCACAGTTGATAGAATGCCTTGACAAAAACAAACAAAGACAGAATTCAACAGCATCATCAATCAACAGGATGTAAGAGCAGAAAGCACATTTCATTCAGGGACCCACAGACAGACCATACTCTAGGTTGTAAAACAAACCTCAATAAATTTAAACGAACTGAAATCACAGAGTATGCTCTCCAACCAAAACGGAATCAAACTAGAAACCGAAAACGGGATGAAAGGAGAATTTCCTAATACTTGGAATCTAAACAGCCCACTTCAACATACCATGGCTCAAAGTGGAAGTCCCAAGATAAAATTTAAAAAAGACACTGAATTCAATGAAAATAAAAATAAAACAAACCAAAGCTTGTGGAACACAGAGAAAACAGTGCTGAGAGGGAAACATTGCTAAATGCCCCCATGAATCTAAGTGCAAAATTCCATAACAAAATATTAATAAATGGAACTCAACATATATACAAAAAGTGTTATACTGTGACCAAGTATCATGCCATGGATGTAAGGCTGGCTCAATATTTAAACAATAAATCAATACAACGCACCATGTCCAGGTTAAAGAAGAAAAATCACATGATCAGATCAACTGATGAACAAAAACATGACAAAATTCAACGCTAACTCATAATAAAAACTCTCAGGAAGACAGGAATAAAGAGGAACTTCCCTAACTTGATAAACAGCATCCATGGAAATTCTATAGTTAACATTATACTCATAGTTAAGGACTGAAGGAATGCTTTCCCCCAAGATCAGAAAGACTGTCCTTTCTCACCCTTCTTATTCATCATAGTGCTGATATTTCAGCCAATGCAATATAGCAAGAAAAGGCAAGAAAAAGTATGCAGATTAAAAAGGAAAAGAATAAAATTGTCCCTCTTTGCAGGTAACATGGTAGTCTGCATAGAAAATCCCAAGGAATCTCCAGAAGAACTCCTAGAACTAATAAGTAGGTTCAGCAAGATCGTAGAATACAAAATCAACATATGAAAGTTAATTATATTTCTATATACTGGCAATGAGTACATGGACATCAAAATTAAAAATACCGTTACAATTACTAAAATATAAAAAGAAATATTTACATACAAATGTAACAAAACAAATCCAATAAAAACTAACAAAACATATGTACAGGAATCGCATGATAAAACTACACAATGCTGATGAAAGAAATCAAGGATCTAAATAAATGGAGAGAAAACCTGTGTTCACAGATTGAAAAATGCAACATACATAGTAAAGATGTCGATCTTCTCCATACTGATACAGGTCTACTGCAATTTCTATCAAAAGCCCAGAAAGACTTTTTTTTTTTTGTAGATATAAACGAGATTATTCTACAACTTACACGGAAAAGCAAAGGAACTAGAACAGCTAAAATAACTGGGGAAAAATAAGTGAAGGAGGAATCAGTCTACCCCATTTAAAGATTTATCATAGAGCTACAGTAACCAAAACTGTGTGATGTTGGCAGAGGGACAGAGACATAGATCAATGGAACAGGATTACAGAACCCAGAAACAGACTTATACAAATATGCCCAACTGAGTTTTTTTCTTTTTTTTAGAGACAGGGTCTCCCTCCGTCATCCAGGATGGCATGCAGTGGCACAATCACAGCTCACTACAACCTCAAACTCCTGGGCTCAAGTGATCCTCCCACCTCAGCCTCCCAGTAGATGAGACTACAGGCCCATGCCCACCACTCCCAGCTCCAACTCCATTTTGACAAAGATACAAAGGCAATTCAATGAAGGAATGACAGCCTTTTCACGGAATGGTGCTGAAGTAACTGGACATCCATCCATAGACACATGTATAAACACACACACAATTTTGACCTAAATTTCAGCTTCATAAACTGGATCATGTAAAACCACAAAACTATTAGGGAAAAAAAGCACAAGAAAAAAATCTTCAGGATCTAGGGCTAGGCAAAGAGTTCCTAGATTTGACAACAAAAAGGATGATCCATAAACAAATAAACTGAGAAACTGGACTTTAACAAATTTAAAACTTTTGCTCTACAAAAGACCCTATCAAGGGGATGAAAAGACAAGCTACAGACAAACCACATACCCAACAAAGGACCAGTATTTAGAATATATTAAGAAGTCTCAAAAGTTAATAGTAAAAAGGACAAACAATCCCATTGGAAAATGAACAAAAGATAGTTCCATGAAGAAAACATACAGATGACAAATAAGCACATGAAAAGTGTTCAACATCATTAGCCTTCAAGGAAATGCACTTTAAAATCACAACGAGATATCCCTACACACCTATCAGAATGGCTAAATGGTGACAGGCCAGGCATGGTGGTTCATGCCTATAATCCTGGCACTTTGGGATGTTCCAGCCATGCTAGAACATTTTACAAAACAGCTCACCAGTTTTTTAAAAAACTAAACATGCAATTATCACACAACCCAGTAACTGTACTTCTGGGCATATATCCCAGAGAAATAAAGACTCTGTTCATACAAAAACCCATATACAAAAGCTTACAGCAGCTTTATTCACAATAGCCAAAAACTAGAAACAACCAGATGTTCAACAGGTAAACGGTTAAAAGATCCATAAAAGTACATTCATACCATGGAATACTACTTAGCTATGAAAAGGGAGTAATTACTGATACATGCAACAACCTGGATTAATCTCCAGGGAATTATGCTGAGTGAATAAAGCCAATTCTAAAAGACACTCCATTTACAAAACATTCTTAAAATGGCAAAATTACAGAAATGAACAGATTAGTAATTGTCAGAGTTTAAGGAGGGGGTGGAGGTAGAAGGGTAGTAGGTGTGGCTACAAAAAAACATAAGGAAATCTTGTGACCATGGAAATTTTCTGTATCTTGACTGTTTCAATGTCACTATCTGGGTCTGAAAATTGTACTATAGCTTTACAAAATGATACCACTGGGAGCAACCAGGTAGTTGAGAACTAAATGAGGACACACAGATCTAAATGTAAACGGTTATCCCTGCCCTTAAACACCATATACTCAACAGGCATAAAACAACAGTGAATAACTTCATCAAGGAGAAAGGCCTTGGGCAAATCTATGAAAAACAGGTAGCACTTCCACAAGCGGAGGTGGAGAAGGGGACATCTTGGGAAGGAGAAGAAATCACATAAAAAGGTACAGAACCAGAAATAAGCAAAGTGTCTATGAAGAAAGAGGCATGTGTCAGGGGTTGTGAAACAATATAAAAATGGGATAAGAAATGTGGAGGGTAATTCTGAAGGGTCCCCAAAAGTCAGGTGCAGGAGTTTAAATGTTACATACCCAGAGAAGCCCTCCTCCCCAACCCAGCCAACCTGAAGTTCCCCCTACCTACAATCTCTCCAGCATCCTTTACTTCTGTGTAGCACTAATCATGAATTGTAGTTATGTACTTATTTGCATGTTTATTTAATGCTGTCCATCCCTCAGTTATCTTGAGACTACAGCACTGGGTGTGGCACACATTAATAGCTCCATACAGGGGTCTCCAACCCCCAGGCCGTGAATCAGTACCAGTCTGTGGCCTGTTAGCAACCTGGCCACACAGCAGGAGGTGAGCAGTGGGTGAGTGCGCATTACTGCCTGAGCTCCCCCTCCTTCCTGTCAGATCACCAGCGGCATTAAATTCTCATAGTGTAACCACAACTGTGAATTGTACATATGAGGGATCTAGGTTGCACAAGCCTTATGAGAATCTAATGCCTGATGATCTGAGGTGGAACAGTTTCATCCTGAAACCATTCCCCTGGCCTCAACCTGGTCCATGGAAAAACTGTCTTCCACGAAACTGGTTCCTGGTGCCAGAGAGATTGGGGACCACTGAGTCAATAAATATTAATTGAATAAATGAACAAACAGTAAGTATTCACTGCTAACTCTCTTCTATGAAGTTGCCGTACTCCTCTTCCTCCATTATCTGTCACTCCCTTTGCCTTGGTCCCTCTTTGCCTAACTGCCTCTTTTAACTGATCTCTCCTCTTTCCTTCCTCCTCTACCTCAGCCCAGCTCTTAACCCATCAAAAAATAAAACTTGGTATATAACTGCATTGGTATAACACTCTTCTGAATCTCCACCAATTAGGAACTCTATCCAAGAAATCTGTTACTGAAAACAAAGTAGCGAAGTTGTATGTTACATAAGCATGACAGATGTATGTATTACATAAATAAATAAGTAAAAGCAAAAACATGGTCAATCTGATTGTGACCTTTCATGAGACTGAGTATGGAAAGCTGTCCATCAAAGAAAGCCAGGACAGTATTCCTCAAAACTACCAACGTTATGGAAAACCAGACAAGACAGAAACTGTTACAAACCAAATATTAAAGAAACATGCTGTCTAAATACAAAGTAGTACACTGGTTTGGCTTCTGGAACAGAAAGAAGATATTAATGGAAAAACTGGTGAAATCCAAATAATGTCTGGAACTTAGCTAACTAAAAAACTACAAAATTTTTTAAAAACTATATGAAGCACTAATGTATGATTCAGATTCAAAATGATTATTATATTATTAAAAAGAGGGATAGGGCATGCAAGTGAGCCAGGAGCAAAACTCCAGTCAGAGTAGCTGGAGCGTCCCACTGAAAAGTTACAAACAGATCTATCTTCATTTTGACTCTGGTCCCATGCTCTCTCACCTGATGCCATGAGAATTACCTTGCCTATAACTGCTTGGGATTAACAACCAGTTTTGTTGTTGTTGGGTTTTCAGTTTTTTTTGAGACAGGGTCTCGCTCTGTCACTCTGGAATAGCTAGGACTACAGATGCATGCCACCACACCCAGCTAACAACCACACTTAAGTATCCTAGCACACTCATTCGTTTATCCAACAAGCATTTATACCAAGTGCTGATTGCTTACCAGGCACTGTAAAGTCTCCAGGCACACAGGGCTGGAAAAGGAAGCCACAATCTCTGCTCTCATAAAGCTTAAACTCTAATGAGAAAGCCAGGCATTTAACAAGTATTTGCATAAATGGTGAGTGCTCCCAAAAGTTTTGCAGTCTGCTGCTTAAGAGGCACCAAACAAGCCAGCAGAACAGTCATTAAACCCAGTTATCACTAGCATGCTGCATAAAGGCTTCTCAGGTTTCAAAGTGCATACAAATAATGTGAAACCCTGGTAAAGCAGATACTGATTCAGTTGATGTGGAGTGGGGCTTCACATTCTGCATTACTTGAGTCTGAGGTGACAGGGATGCTGCCTGGTACACCATCCACACTTGGAATAGCAGGACTCAGAGTACCATGGAAAGAAATATCCTCAAAGGATCATATAAAATGTAAATAAATTCCATTAGGGCAAGGACATTGTGTCTCCCTTATTCACCATGTACCCAGAACTTAAAATTGTGCCTCATAGACAGATCGCATTCAGTAAATATTTACTGGCAGAACAAATGGATGTATAATTTAGACCAGGGCTGTTCAATTGTAGCAGAGAACCACATTAAACTATGGAACACTTGAAATGTGGCTAGTGTGACTGAGAAGCTGAATTTTTAAAATTTAATTTTAATTTTAAGTCACATGTGGATAGTAGCTCCCACGCTGGACAGTCCAGGTCTGGACACAGATGTGATGTAAAGAGGACTGGACTAACAAGGTCTAGGTTTGAATCCCAACTCTGCTGCTCAGCTTGTGACCTGAAAAGTTGTAACTTCTTAGGGCCTTCACTACTTCATCTGTGAAATGACAAGACCTCCTAACTCTCAGCGTTCTTGACATGAATTATTATAAAGCAATGTATTAAACATAAAATATGATCAAAGTGACATTCTCTGCCCTCCAGTAACAGTTCACAAAGGCTACTTTACCTATTGCCCACTTGATCAAAAAAAATGCCAAGTGAGTTTGGTTGACGGGTTAGTTAGCTTAGTGGCTTTGAAAAAGAGGACAAGGTCACAAATCTGGGGGTAAGGGAACCTCATCTAGCAAGGCTGACCAGAGAGAAGCAATGACAATGCAGATCATCCCAATTACTGGTAAATGTTTAAATGGTCATTGTATTGATAATGGGTGAGTAAATGACATCTCATTCATTCATTCTTTCAGGAAAAGCTGCCACATTACCTAAAGTCCGCTACTTCCCAACCACGAACATTTGGTAATTCAGGGCCGGGTCCTCCTCCGGGGCAGCGGGCCGGGAAGCCCCCTCCCCCGCTGCCGGCGTGTCCTCCCCTCCCCCGTGGCGCCGTGAGGGTCAGGCTGGCACCGCGGTTCCAAGTACCACACGGCCGAACCCAGAAGCCATATTTAGCTTTATTTTTGTCAATAAAACAAACTTCCGTCTTCTAAAGAAAAACGGTTCTAACTCAATGTCAAACTAGGACGGAAACTCGCTGCTCGCCAAAGCTGCCAACCAGAGACGCCGCGTGTCCAACGGCCCCGGGGTCCCAGACCCGAACCCGCGCCGAGCGTGCCCGCG
>NW_012115378.1:2294120-2339342 GCF_000951035.1 Colobus angolensis palliatus
TGCCCCTCCCCGACCCCCAGCCCAGTCCCAGGCCCAGCTCACACAGCTACGGGCAGGGCCAGGCCAGGCCGAGAGGTGCCCCCGACCGTGGGTCGGGACAAAGAGGCTGCCGCAGCAAGTTAAAGACAACTCGGGCCGTTGCGCGTCGAGCGGGTCACGGGGTGGGAGGAGATGGAGGAGCCCTCACAGCGGATCGGCCCCCGGGCCGAGCTCGGGGCCGCCCCAACCCGGTGGGCTGCCCGAGGCGGCCGCGAGCGCGGGAGCTGGAGCGCTGTCAGCCGCGCTGAGTCTGCGCCTGGCGACCACAATGCAGGAGGTCCGGGACTGAGGGAGGACTGCTAGAGCGGAGGCCCACCACCCGCACCACTGGGGCAGGCACCCGGGTCTCGGGGGCAACAACGCCCGGGCCCCTGCAGAACGGGGACTGTTTGGGGAAGTGGCTCCCGCGCAGTGCCTGGAGATGGGCCCTCCCACTGTGCCCCCTTGGGAAACACTGCTTGGTACAATTCCAATACCCAGTTGTACCCTGCCCTGGAGATAGAAGACAAAACCCTGGCTCTGGCAGTCACGCGAGGCATAACCAATCATTATTTTAATAAATTAATTCTCTACTTAAATAATTAAGAAGTTTGTGTCTTACTGCTTGCCAACCAAGAGCTGCAGTAAGAGATTACTTAATATAATATTTAAGTGGTCCCACTTTTAAACTTTTACATTTATATTGCGTCTCTTCACATAACCAAAGACGGTCCGAAAAAAAAAAAAAAACCTAAAGATTATCTCTGGAATTTTGCTATCCTGTTTTTGCTTATCTACATCTTCCAAGTATTCTAAAATAAAAGTTAAAAGTTACTATTTTAAAAGTACTTATATAATATTTTGAAACAAAGTCAATCATGACTAGACTGTTACTGTTCCACAAGGAAACTTCACTTTGGAATAAAGTTGTCATCATTAAAAAATACTCTATCTTGGGAGAAAAGATTTGCAAATCATGTCTGATAAAGGACTTGTAGCCAGAATGTTATGAAGAACTCTTACAACTCAGGAACAAGACCCATAATCCAATTTTAAATGGGCAAAACAACTGAATAGACATTTTACCAAAGATATATAAATGATCAACAATTACATAAAAAGATGTTCAACATCATTAGTTAACAGGGAAATGCAAATTAGAAGCACAACAAGAAAGTTCCTGACACCCACTACGATGGCTGTAGTACAAAAGACAGACAATAGCAGTGTTGGTGAAGAGATGGAGAAATCAGAACCCTCATACGTTGCCTATGGAAATGTAAAGTGGTGCAACCACTTTGGAAAACAGTTGTCCAGGTTTTTAAAAAAGTTACACATAAAGTATTCTATCACCCAACAATTCCACTCCCAGGTGTATGCCTGAGAGAATTGAAGATAAATTGTTACAGCAACTTGTAGATATTAATAACAGTGTTATTCATGATAGCCAAGAAGTAGAAACAGTCCAAATGTCCAGAAACTGCTGTGTGGATAGATAAAATGCAGTATATGCCATACGGTGCACTACTATTCAATAAAAGGAATACTTAAGTGGAAGAAGCCAGATGCAAAAGAACCTGTATTGTAGGATCCATTTATAGCTGTGCCCTGGTCATTGATGGGTCACCTGTACAATGGTGGTCCCATAAGATTATATGCAGCTGAAAAGTTACTATCACCAAGTGAGGTAGCCTTCACAATGTTGTTGTGCAATGCATTACCTTTTCTATGTTTAGACACACAAATACCATTGTGTTACAATTGCCTGCAGTATTCAATATAGTCCCATGCTGTACAGGTAGGTCTACAGCCTAGGAGCAATAGACTATACCATCTAGGTTTGTGAGTATACGCTGTGATATTCCCACAATGACAGAATTGCCTAACAATGCATTTCACAAAACATACCCCTGTCATTAAGTGGCACATGACTATGTAAAATATTTAGAAAAGGCAAATCGATACAGATAATCAGTGGTCTAGACCTGGGGGTAGATATGGGGAATGACTGCAAAGGGGCACAAGAGATCTCTTTGCAGTGATACAAATGTTCTAAAATTGTATTGTGGTAATGGTTGTACTACTGTAGATTTACTAAAACTACCTGAACTGTGCACTTGAAATGTGAATTTTATGGTATGTACAATTACCTCAATAAAGCAATTTTAAAAAAAGATAACTGTGTACCATTAAATAGCCCAGGAAAATAGTACCTTTTTAATCTGCTTATAGCAAGTTCTTTGCAATGAAAACTACCTGTAAGACAAATGAAAAATTGTGTGCTGTTTCCACATAATTCTACCATGTAATAAAATGCACTTTTCACAACTGCTTTTATAACCAAGCACATTTACCCTTCAACAATCCAAGTCTACATCTATTCATTCCAAGATGTGTCTTCACTGTACTAACAGAACAGAAAATGGGGAAGAAAAGGGTAAGCATACTTGAGAGCAGGAAAAAACTAGATGCTTTACAACAAAGTCAAGATTTGCCAAGAAGGAATAGTTGAAAGGGCATAGAGCAGGGAATCCAGGGTAAGAACGCTTTCTTTCCCAGTGTTAATCTTGTTTTTCTTTGGCTCTGCCCTGGACTCATTGGTTGCCTCCAGTAATGCAGTATTCCCTTTCAAGGAACAGTTGAAAGGGCAGAGAGCAGGGAATCCAGAGTAAGAACGCTTTCTTTCCCAGTGTTAATCTTGTTTTTCTTTGGCTCTGCCCCAGGACTCATTGGTTGCCTCCAGTAATGCACGTGGTATGCCTGTGGGGTAAGGGACGTTGCCTTTGGGCTGGATAATGGTAGGATTCAAGATTTGTTTCATGATTTTATGGATTTTTAAGCATTTTTCATGATTTCCTTGATCTTACCATAGAAGAAATTAACCCCTAGAAGAGTAATTACTGGAGACCATTGAAATTGAACAATCCTACCTGAAGTAGCCTATCTGCCCTTACATCCCCTCACCACAGCCCCCGACTCCAGGAAGCACAACAGGGGAGCTACTCCTTGGAGTAGACTTATTAATTCCGGGCATTGTTTCTATCAGGCCCCCTTTAAAATGTTTGTCATCTAAATGATGCTAATACTCTTTCAGTTTATGAATAAGGCCAAGTTGTTTGTTCCCAACTATCTAGAAACCAAATGAATGGCATCTAGGGTGGATTTGGTTTAATGGAGAGATGTGGGAGGTTGCCTGAAGCAGGGTAAACTGCCTAGGAACAACTCACCCACATGGTAGGCAGGAAAGGGAGAAGAGTAGAGGTTGGTTATACATAATTGTGTGTTAAGCACCCACTTGTGGGAAGGAATAGAAGAGAGTAATGGATGAGAGAGGGACAGACACAAACTAGCCCACACAGATGTCCAATGATATGAAGTACTTGGAATCGTGAAGAATGCATAAGCACCATGATTTTATGATTTTTTACTCCTTGTTTTTGCTTTTGCCAAACAGAGGCCTGGAAGCTCTGTCTTGTGGCTGTAGCCTCACAAACATGCATGTGCTTCTTCCTCTCATAGCTCCCCTGCCCATAGACATCATCACTGTCATGACCACTCACTGTCGTGAGGCCCAGGAACAAGAGAAGGCAAATTGGATGCAGGCAGGAACCTTGGTCCATTCATCCATTGGGTGGTGATCACGTCATGTCAGTGAGGTGAAGGCAGCCCTGGGGAGATGGAGGTAGCATCCCAGTCAGGATGTCATCAAAGCCTTGTGGTGATCAGAGCAGCACATTTTAGGCATTTGTGGGAGATGGAGCAGGTAACAGTGACTAATAGTTGCAGCTTCCCCCAATGATTACACCTTATATAACTGTAGTATAATATCAAAACCAGGAAACTGACATTGGTGCAATGTGTGTGTGTAGCTCTATGCCATTTTACCACGAGTTGATTCCTGTAACTACCACCCGAATCAAGATACAGAACTGTTATGTTCATTTCCTATGGCCTAGGTTTGCTAACTCTGACCAAAGCGGAGAGGTTTCACAATGACTCAGTAGTCAATTATATATGTTCAAATTCATGGTTTGTTGTGAGGTCTTCACACACCATCAATTATGTAATTAATATTTAACACATAGGCAGTCATCAAAGGTGGGTAATGAACCACAGTGATGGGCTTGGGAGACCAATGCACTGACAAACATGTCCAGCGGGTACAGAAGTCTTTCAGATGTCAGTCAGGGGTGGGGTTGGGGGGGTCACCACTTCTGCTTCTCTCAGGCAGAGCCTGCAGTAACAGTTGCCAAGTTGGGAGATGACCTCACAGTTCTTATGGGCAGAGCCTCTGAAGGCATCTAGGGTAAGGCCAGGTGCTTGCTGCTTTCAGGATCCTCTCAGATATGTCCACTGTCATTAACTCAGCCACTTTTCAATTTCTGTCAGTTCATTTCAGGTCTCAGGTAGTAACAGGCAAGAGCAGGTGTTATCACCTCAAGCCATTACACACACACACATTTAGCACTTTGAGGAGTAAACAACTTCACTATGGACTCAATACTACTTGATAGGAGTGACTCCATGTTGAGACATTAGGATCCCAAATCATTCTAATATATCAAGAAATATTTCATCACCACAGAGATCTCCTTTATAGACACACCCTCTTCCCCACCCTCACTATTTCTAACCCCTGGCAACCACTTATTTGTTCCCTGTCTCTATAATTTTGTCATTTCATGGATGTTGTATAAATGGAATCATTCAGTATGTGGCTGATATGGTTTGGCTCTGTATCCCCACCCAAATCTCATCTTGAATTGTACTCCCATAATTCCCATGTGTTGTAGGAGGGACCTGTTGGGAGATAATTTGAATCATGGGGGCGGTTTCCCCATACTGTTCTTGTGGTAGTAAATAAGTCTCAGTAGATCTGATGGTTTTATCAGGGATTTCCACTTTTACATCTTCCTCTTTTTTTTTTCTCTTGGCGCCACCATGTAAGAAGTGCCTTTCGCCTCCTGTCATGATTCTGAGGCCTCCCCAGTCATGTGGAACTGTAAGCCCAATTAAACCTCTTTTTCTTCCCAGCCTCAGGTACGTCTTTATCAGCAGCATGAAAATGGACTAATACAGTGGCCTTTTGAAATTGGGTCATGGTTTTTTGTTTATTTTAGTGCTGTCCATTCTGTTGACTGGGCAGGGATGAAAGCCCTGGGTCTCCACTTGGCCACTCGGTCTTCTCTGACTCCTTCCCAGCAGAGCATGAGGTCATGAGGGGTGCCTTGTTACAACAGAGTGAACATGGCAGTCTAGGCTCTCTATTCAGCCTCTATGGACAGGGATAGGGTGAGGTCAAACATTTTTTCTTCAATGTTTGGTTGGAATAGGGCAATTTATTTTCTAAAAGTTTTCTCTCTTGCTAGGTTGCCCATTTCCTGATCCTTTGACTAGAGAGAATAGGCATTTACGGGTTTTAAAAAAAAATGCTCCTGTGATGTTCCCAGGATGCCCACTTCTTCAGCACTTGGTCCAGGATCTATGAGGCAAGAAGGAAACTGAGGGAACTTGGCTGGGTGCAGTGGCTCACGCCTGTAATCCTAGCACTTTGAGAGGTCGAGGTGGGTGGATCACTTGAGGTCAGAAGTTCGAAACCAGCCTGGGCAATATGGTGAAACCCCATCTCTACTAAAAAATACAAAAAAAATAGCGGGCATGGTGGTGGGCACCTGTAATTCCAGCTACTCCAGAGCCTGAGGCAGGAGAATTGCTTGAACTGGGGAGATGGAGGTTTCAGTGAGCCGAGATCATGCCACTGCACTTCAGCCTGGGCAACAGAGCAAGATTCCATCTTAAAAAGAAAAAAAACCCCTCAGGGAACTTGTTACCCTGTCATTCCTTGGATCCCAAGATCAATGGTGGATGAATCCCTATAGATCCCTAGTCAATTGTCTTCTTCTCTCCACCTTTTAGACTCTTCTTAGACTCTTCTGTTTGTTTCATAAATGATAATGTAATCCCAGCACTTTGGGAGGCTGAGGCGGGTGGATCACCTGAGGTCAGGAGTGCTAGACCAGCCTGACCAATATGGTGAAACCCCATCTCTGCTAAAAGTACAAAAATTAGCCAGGCATGGTGGTGGGCACCTGTAATCCCAGCTACTCAGGAGGCTGAGACAGGAGAATTGCTTGAACCCAGGAGGCAGAAGTTGCAGTGAGCTGACATCATGTCACTGTACTCCAGCCCGGACCATAGAGTGAGACTCTGTCTCAAATGAAAAAAAAGTCACTCCCAATTTCTTGCATTCCAATAGACTTTCTTGAGTCAGAAAGGAAAGGGAAAATTTACTGCTAGACTATTGGGAATTCCACATATATACTTTGGACATTTAAATGGGCTATCATGTTTATTGCAGTGGAAAAAATGCTATGAACTGCTAGATCAGAGGCCCAGCTGGAGCCTGAAGTCAGCAAACATGGAGGAGAGGAGTGGAAAAGTTGATACATCAATGAAAACAAGCCAGAGGCACGTGGAACACGGCCTGCCTTGATAAGGCCCAAGACATACCATCTGGGCACAAGGTCAACAAGGGTGAAGAAGACAGTAAGCAAAAATGAACCTAAGAAACTGAGGCCAGGTGCTGCAGCTCATGCCTATAATCCCAGCACTTTGGGAGGCTGAGGCAGGTGGATCACTTGAGGTCAGGAGTTCGAGGTCAGCCTGGCCAACATGGTGAAACCACATCTCTACTAAAAATACAAAAATTAGCCAGGCGTGGTAGCACATGTCTGTAGTCCCAGCTACTTGGGAGGCTAAGGTAAGAGAATTGCTTGAACCCGGGAGGCAGAGGTTGCAGTGAGCTGAGATTGTGCCACTACACTCCAGCCTGGGTGACAGGGCAAGACTCAGTCTCAAAAATAAATAAATAAATAAATAAAGCTGAAAATTTAAAAAGTCACAAGGTCATTAATATAAAATTTATGGAAAGTAGAGTAGGCATCACTTAAAAAGAAAATCAAATGACATAAACTTCAAATAAAGTGAAATGGAAAAGGCAATGGGTAATCACTTCAAAAGAGATACTACAGAGTAAGAATGCCAACATTTTAACTATGAATGCATATGAATTTATGATATTGTTAGATAGCATTTAGAAAGCCTCAGTGAAAATTCCCATGTCAAGTAGCACAGGGTAGGCAAGATAACTGCAGGTCTTTTTTAGTTAGGAGTAGCTTTCAAAGGTTTATAAAATACATTTTCCTGACTTCTTATTTCTTCAAGTTATATCTTTGCAGTCCTGCAGGGCAACCAACCAGTCTATCTGAATAACAGCCTACATATTTCTAGCAAAAAACAAAACAAAACAAAAAACAAACAAAAGAAAAACACAAAAAAACGAGGCACTGCTTTTTGTCAGTTTGGGCCTCCGGGATGTAGTAACAAAAGCCACATGAGTTAATAGCAATACCTTGACATCTGCCACACCAGTTGCCTAAATGGCCCATAAGTTAGTTTCCACCATCTCTGAGGATCGTGTTTTCACTATACAATATCCCCAACCCACACAACCTTGCTATATTGACCTTCCAAAACATCTAGTTCATGTCCATACACATCAGTCAAGCATTCCAGGCCCTTCACAAGCGGTCCCTCTCCCAACTACCTGAGACCTCTTGCCACAGCTCACGCATAAGAATTCTCTGTCTAGCTCTACCACTCACGGTGTCCTTCCCCATGCTCTCCATGTTATGTGTTACACTGTTTCTTCCTTGCCTACTTTCATCCACCTTTTCTCTACTCTAACGTTTTCATCCCAGTGCAGTTTTCTCTACTGTCTACAACCTCTTGTCAGGTTGATCTTTTCTTTTATCTGAATTCCTACAATTTAATCATTTGCAGCACTTTTTTCCTGACACAAACTAGACGTCTCATCACATCGTTGCTATAATGTTTTGCATTTTAAAGGCTTGTATCACCTCCTGGATGGTATGCACTTTACTTTTTATATTTTAAAGGGAAATGGGCATATGATAAACATTCACATAGGACAGGTTTCTGTGAAATAAAAAACGTAAACTCTCTTTCCCAACACATTCTTTAGAAGTAGTGGTTGCCATTCCTTCCTCTCCTTGTAGATTCTTCCTCTAACTCTAAATAATATAGCCCCCATTCTTGGTTTATCAACTTCAGATAGTATGTTTATCAATTTTTGCTGCCACACAAACAATCCCCAAATTGTGGCTTACAACAACAAACACTTATTTCAAGCTCATGAGTCACTGTCTACAGCTATGCTGGACTTTGTCAGGCTTGGCTCTATGCATCTTCTCATTTTGGAACTTAGGCTAAAGGAGTGGCCATTATTTAGGGCATGTTCTTCCCATGGCAGACGGCCACAGCTCAAGAGGAGCAACACAAACACATGATATTTTTGGAAGCCTCTGTTTACAACTGGCCACTGTCACTTCCACCCACATTCCATTGTTGAAAATAATTCACGTGGCCAAAGCGAGAGTCAACAGAGTAGGGATGGCACTATATGTGCTCTACCAGGAAGCATGCGAAAAATCACACAACGAAGAGTGTGAATGTATAATTCTTCATAGGAGGGAGCAGAGTTGGGATCAATGAGCCAAGCTATCATACACAAATATCTATTGAGTCCCACGTATCAAAGACCAGGAATAGAGCTCATTAACACCACTCCTGTCTCCCTCCTCTTCTCAAAGTTTCTTAGTAGTGTTATACCTAGTTCTTCTACTGGCTTACTTTGTAACTTTAAATTGATAGGTAAAGTGTTTCCTTGATCATTCAACTTTTGACAGTATCACTCAAGTCTTCATTATAAAAAAAAATGAGGCTGCATACACCTTTACATTTTCATAGCTCCTTTTCCCTTTCTATCTCACAACTCTTACACCATGAAGGTTTATGACATTTCCATTATGTTTTAGAACTATTATTATCTTCTATGCCTTGTATATAACTTGATTTTAAAAACTAGACTCCAATAAAGGGCACTTACAATACTGTAATTGCATATGTATTATTTTCCATAGAACCAAAAAATTTAGTTGGACTTGTAGAAAAGGAAATGGAACACTTCTCCTAAATATGTGTAGCTACAAGATGAATACTTCAGAAACCAAGATCAGATGGTTTATCATTCATTACACCCCATACACTATTAAGAGTCGTGCTACATTTAATTTGTTTTATATAGACTGATTTTGCTGCAGAGCTTTTTATTTTTCAAGGAATTTCTATTTGTCTTATTTTGTTTTGTTGTTAACAGAAAACAAGTTACCTTCATTCTATTAGTAAATTCATACACCTTCTTAAATCATATTTAATTGTTGAAGTGAATTTATTTTCTTATCAAACACATTCTTAATTGTTGAAGTGAATTTATTTTCTTATCAAACACATTCATCTCCAAGTCTGACTACATGTAGGAGTTCTTTTTACCGCTATTCTGATTTGTGGCCATTATTTCTTGGATTCCATATATTCATCTTTTTGATTTCCATTTTTATTTTCCTAGAGCATATGCTCAAGTGACATTTTTTTTTTCCAGAAAAAGAATTAAATGTTGACTCCTTTCAGTCTGACTTATAGACTGGTAAACTGGCTGGGCATAGAATTCTATGGCTTATGCCACTTTCAGTTAGCACTTTGAAGCCATTGTTTCATTGTAGTCCATCTAAAGCTGGAAAATCTGGAAGTTGATATGATTCTCATCTCACTGCACATTAGTTGTTTTTGCTCTCAGAAAGCTTTTAAAAGTTTTCTCTTTAACTTGATATACTAAAATTTCATAAGGATATGTGAGTTCACAATGAGTCCTTTTAAAAAAGCAGTTACTTAACCCACAGGCATTTTTAATGTCTCATTACATAGTCAGCAGTGTTGAAGACGTGGGTGACATATAAGAAGAGCACAATTATTTCTCAGAGAATTTCAGTCTATAGGAGGACATTTACAGTCCAGCTAAAAAAATGATTAAATGGCTGTTATATAATAAATTTTAATAAGGCAAATTGAGTTCAGTTATTCACTTTGTGTCTCATAAGATTGTGTAGAAGCTACTTATTTTTGCATCTTCTGATGAAAATGTTAAATTCTGGAACTTTGTGAAGAGGGAACAAAGTCAGCCACTTCTTTGTTTATTTCCTCTTTTTGCTAAAACCCAAAGTTAGTTTTTCTAGTAATTCTTCTCCAAATAAATATTTCAAATTATATTACAATAGGACACTCATTTAATTAACGACTACAGAAGTTAAAAATAATTATTTTTATTTCCACTTTTTGACTTGTAACTAGATCACATTTATAATAAGCTTCTTGCTGGCTAGGTTTTGTCTCCTTGAGACTGTTGCTATACTCTTTTTAGGATTATAGAAATTATATCCCGTAACCATGACCGTTTTTGTCTGTTTCTTGAGGCTATACTCTTAGATGTGGTCTAAGGCCAGATTCCTGTCATCACAGTAAATAATGACATGAGCTGCTTTCAAAGTAGCAGAGAATGAATAAGATGTGATTGGAAATATAGACCCAGGACAGTTTCCCAAAAAATGGATAAAGTGCGAATACATCTTCAAATGTCTTTATAATTTCTGTGTCTCCAATAAAAAAAAGGAATATTCTAGAGAAATTGATATTTTAAAACATAGAAAAAGAGCTTACTTCTTTTATACTAAAGCGTTGAGATCCCTTAAAATCATATTTCCCAGTCCTTAGTGTGATTCAGAATTCTCCAGAGATTCTTGTTAAAAATATGGTTCTCTGAGCTCCACCCTTAGGAGTATCTAGGGGCAGGTAGAGCTGGCTCTATCCACTCCCATTCCTGGAGACCTTCCAAGAAAGTCTCAGTTTTTTGATAGATCTTGTTCCAGAAATTAAAAACCTAAAGATCTGTATTGCAAAAGGATAACTACATGCACTTGCCAAACAGTTGCCACCCACCCCACCCTCAAAAGGTGTTGCCATGTTCAGAAGGCCTTACAATGTTTATATTTCTTTGGATATCTGTTAGTAACTTAGATAACTAACTGATGTTGACTAAGTCAGGTGAGATAGAACATTAAACATTGTCCTTTGAGAGTTTTCTTTTCTTTCTGAGACAGCGTTTTGCTCTTGTTGCCCAGGCTGGGGTACAATGGCACAATCTCGGCTCACTGCAACCTCCACCTCCCAGGTTCAAACGATTTTCCTGCCTCAGCCTCCTGAGTAGCTAGGATTACAGGCACGTGCCACCACGCCTGGCTCATTTTTATATTTTCAGTAGAGATGGAGTTTCACCACGTTGGCCAGGCAGGTCTTGAGCTCCTGGCCTCAGGTGATCCACCTGCCTCAGCCTCCAAAAGTGCTGGGATTACAGGTATGAGCCACCATGCCCCAGCCCCTTCAGGAGTTTTCTTAATGTATCTTCTCAGACAAAAGATTGGAAGGCAAATCTTAAAGCAGAGGAAGTTGAAGTCCTAATAACGGACTTTGTGTGTGTGTGTGTGAGCGCACGCACGTGCATGTGTCTGTATGTGTTTGTGACATACATACCCTAGCTTACACATAATCACACTCAGACATATACACAGATGTGCATTTTTGAAAATATTACATAACTGGAATCATACTGCATGCTATGAACTGAATTATGTTTAACCTCAACGTGACTGTATTATTAACACTCAGTGTGACTGTATTTAAAAATACAACCTTTATGAGGTTAAACAAAGAGACACCAGGGAACTCCTCTCTCTCTCTCACTCTCTCTCTCTCTCGTTCTCTCTGCCATATGAGGACAGGGACATAGTGATTTTCTGCAAGCCAGGAAGAGAGCTTTCACCAGAAATCTACCCTGCTGGGCCTTGATCTGGGATTTCTAGCCTCCAGACTGTGAGAAAATACATTTTGTTTAAGCCTCTCAGTCTGTGGTATTTTGTTATGGCAACTAGCACAGACTCATGCATCGTATTGTACCTTGGCTTTTCACTCAGCCTAATATTCTTGAAATCTAATCAAGTTTCTGGGTGTTTCAATAATTTGTTCCTTTTTATTGCTGACTTATATTTCACCCGACTATTTTTAAGAGCTTCAATTTGTCTTCGGTGTTCTGCAGACTAGTATATGTCTAGGTGTTAATTTCTTTTCTTTTTTTTTTTTTTAGTTGTTCTTGGAATTTGTTGTGCTTCCTGAATTTGAGAATTGATATCATTAATCAATTCTGAAAAGTACTTAGCCATTATCTCTTCTGATATGGCCTCTCTCCTACACTCTTTCCTTTCCTTCTGGAGCTCTGATTAGACTTATGTTAAATGTTCTCACTCTATCCTTGATAACTCTTCTTGTATATTTTCCATTTCTGCATCTTTTTGTTGTATTCTGGGTAATATCTTCAGATTTATATCCCAGTTCACTCATTCTTTCCAATAGTTTAATTCATCCTTTGAGTTTTTAATATCAATTATTTTTTTATAACAACTTTATGATGATGTAATTCTCATACCAAAAAGAATTTTTAAAGTACAGAATTTTAGTGTTTTTCAGTTTAGTCATAGAGTTATGCACCTACCACTATTAACGTGCAGAACATTATCATCAACCCCAAAAGAAACTCCATATTTATTGGCAGTCATTCCCCATTCTCCTCCTCTCCCAACCCCTAGAAACTACCGATCTGTTGTTTATTTTTATAGCTTTGCCTATTCTGGAAATTTTGCATAAAAGAAGTACTATAATATATATAGCCTTTTGTGTCTGGCTCACTGCAACCACTGCCTCCCAGGTTCAACCTCCCAGGTTGTAGCTGGGGTTACAGGTGCACGCCACCACGACCGGCTAAATTTTTTGTATTTTTAATAGAGACAGAGTTTCGTTTTGTTGGCCAGGCTGGTCTTGAACTCCTGGCCTCATGTGATCCACCCACCTCAGCCTCCTAAAGTGGTGGGATTACAGGCATGAGCCACCACACTCGGCCCTAATTTAATTTCTTTCAATGATATTTTGTAATTTTCAGCGTACAAGTTTTACTCCTCTTAAGTTTATTTCTAAGTATTTTATTCTTTTTTTTTTTTCTGAGACGGAGTCTCACTCTATTGCCCGGGCTGGAGTGCAGTGGCCGGATCTCAGCTCACTACAAACTCTGCCTCCCGGGTTTACGCCATTCTCCTGCCTGAGCCTCCCGAGTAGCTGGGACTACAGGCGCCCACCACCGCGCCCGGCTAGTTTTTTGTATTTTTTTAGTAGAGACGGGGTTTCACCGTGTTAGCCAGGATGGTCTCGATCTCCTGACCTCGTGATCCGCCCGTCTCGGCCTCCCAAAGTGCTGGGATTACAGGCTTGAGCCACTGCGCCCGGCCTAAGTATTTTATTCTTTTTGATGCTATTATAAATATAGTATTTCCGAATTTTATGTTCAGATTGCCCACTTTTTACATATAGAAATATAATTGCTTTTTGTATATTGATACTGTATCCTGCAATGTTGTTGATTTTATATAATTTTACTTCTTCCCTTCCAATCTGAATGTTTTATATTTCTTTCTTGTTTAATTGCTGTGGCTGGAACTTCCAATATAATGTTGAATAGAAACAGTGAGAGCAGATACCCTTGTCTTGTTCCTGATCTTGGGGGGAAAATATTCAGTTTTTCACCTTTAAATACATTGTTAGCTATGTGTTTTTCATGGATGGCTTTTATCAGATTGAGAAATTTCTCCTTTATCCCTAGAGTTTTCTTTCACAAAAGGATGGGTTTTGTGTAACGCTTTTCTACATCTATTGAGATGATCATGTAGTTTTTGCCTCTTGCTCTATTAATATGACATGTTACATTGACTGATTTTCATGTGGTAAGCCAAGCTCACATACCTGTGATAAATCCCACTTGGTCATGATATATAATCCTTTCTATATGCTGCTGACTTCAGTTTGCTGGTATTTTCATGGGGATATTTCAGTCTGTATTCAAAATTGGTCTGTAGCTTTCTTGTGATGTTTTTATCTAGTTTTGGTATCAGGGAAATTGTGGTCCCAGAGAGTAAGTTGGGAAGTATATACCAATTCTAATTTTTACAAGAGTTTTTGAAAAACTGATGTTAATTCTTCTGTAAAAGCTTAGTAGAGTCCAGTAGTTTAGCCATGTGGGTTGGGCTTTTCTGTGTGGTTAGTTTTTCGTTTTTTTGTTTGTTTGTTTGTCGTTGTTGTTGTTGTTGTTAATAGATAATTCAATCGCTTTACTTCTTATCTCTCTGTTCAGACTTCCTCTTTCATTTCAAGACAGTTTTGATAGTTTGTATGTTTCTAGAAATGTGTTCTCTTAGGTAACCTAACTTGTTGGCCTGCAATTATTCATAGTATTTCCTTAAATTCCTTTTTATTTATTGAAAATCAATAATGATATCTCCTCTTTCATTCCTGATTTTAGCAATTTGAGCCTTCTATCTTTTTCTCTTGGTCAGTCTAGCTAAAGTTTTGTCAATTAAAAAAAAATCTTTTCAAATCAACGAATCTTTTGGGGGCAATATTTAATCCAAAAGGATGAATGGATAATGATGTAACTTTAGGTAACAACTTTAGAGCTTGGTTAGAAGAATATTTATATTAAATGTAAAACAGTAATATTATTTTGGGGAAATTTCTAACATTTACCTGAGAAAATCAGTGAAAGGAAATCATCTTTAACTGGCATTTACTGAGATTCTGGGTACAGAGAAGTCTACTTTGGCTACAAATAGGAAAGAGATAACAGTGAACTTGTTTTAAAAAAAAAAGAAACTTTTGGTGATTATCTCCATTATCTTTCTATTCTTTACTTATTTCTCTCTCTACTGTTTATGATTTTTTTTTCCTTCTGCTTCTTTGGGTTTAGTTTGCTCTTCTTTTTCTAATATCTTAAGGTAGAATATCAGGTTCTTAATGTGGATTTTTTTTAAAAAAATAGACATTTATAGGTATACATTTCCCTCTAAGCATTACTTTCACTGCATCACAGAAACTTTGGCATATTGCATTTTTATTTTCATTCATTGCAAAGTATTTTCTAATTTCCCTTGTGATTTCTTCTTTGACTCTTTAGTTACTAAGAAGAATATTGTTTAATTTCTACATATTTGTGAACGTCTCCAATTTTTTTCTGTTATCAATTTTTAATTTCATTCCATTGTGGTCAGAGAATATATTTCATATAATTTCAAAATTGATTTTTAAATTTATTGGGGCTTGGCTGGGCATGGAGGCTCATGCCTGTAATCCCAGCACTTTGGGAGGCCAAGGTAGGTGCATCACCTGAGGTCAGGAGTTCAAGAGCAGCCTGGCCAGCATGGCGAAACTCCATCTCTACCAAAAATATGAAAATTAGCTGGGCGTGGTGGCTTGCGCCTGTAGTCCCAGTTACCTGGGAGGCTGAGGCAGGAGATTCCCTTGAACCTAGGAAGCTGAGGTTGCAGTGAGCCAAGGTCGCACCACTGTACTCCAGCCTGGGCGACAGAGTGAGACTTCATCTCAAAGAAAAAAAAATTATTGAGGCTTGTTATATGCCATAGCATATGGTCTGTTCTGGAGAATGTTCCATGTGCACTTAAGAAAAATGTATGCTCTGCTGTTATTGAATGGAATGTTCTATTTGTGTCTATTAGGTCTTGTTGGTTTATATTATACGTCATCTTTCTTTTATTGATCTTCCTCATTCTTGAAATAACATTTTTTATTTCTAGAAAATCTTTTGGTCCTTTAAAATTATGCTTGGTTACTTTTAGCTCTTTCTCTCTAGTTTAATTTTGACTCCCCCTTTTTAAATTTCTATATGCCCACTAAACAAGCTTATTTTATATTTAGTATCAATTTAATTCCAGTAGTTGGCATCTTTGTAGATTGAGTATGCTATCTGCTGTCACTCGTTACCTTGCTTGTTGTTGTTGTTGCTTGTTTGTTTGTTTTGAGATGGAGTTTTGCTCTGTTGCCCGGGCTGGAGGGCAGTGCAGTGGCGGGATCTTGGCTCACTGCAACCTCCACCTCCCAGGTTCAAGAGATTCTCCTGCCTCAGCCTCCTGAGTAGCTAGGACTACAGGTGCATGCCACCATGCCCAGCTAATTTTTGTGTTTTTCAGTAGAGACAGGGTTTCACCATGTTGGCTAAGAAGGTCTGGATCTCCTGACCTTGTGATCCACTTGCCTCGGCCTCCCAAAGTGCTGGGATTACAGGCGTGAGCCACCGTGCCCAGCCTCATTACCTTGTCTTGCATATATTCTATAATATTTCACAGGGAGCTCCTATTCTTTGGAACTTTGAGCCTTCAATTTAAGGTATTTTCTTTCATGAAAGATTTGGTTTCCTTCTGTGGATGTTTGAGATTACTTTAAATTTTCAAACTGAGATTTTTAAAACCTCATGGGTAGTTTGAATTCAGGCCAAAACCCATATGAGTCCCGCTTAGGATTACACATTATCCGGGCTGCATTTTTCCTCGTTCACTCAATGTCAAAGTTAAGACAGGCAAGTTTCCTTACTATTTTTTTCTTTAGGGTGAATTTATTTGTAGCCTATCATTATGCTGCCACTACACCCCTTGGGTTTCAAACTTTATGCAGGAATCTCCTTTTAGATTCTGCATTTTGGGCAGGTCTGGGATTTTAGCTCCTATTTGTCATACCATGAAGGACTATCTAATGAAAACTCAAGGTCACCAGTGCTGGGCAAATGGCCTCAGGATGAAAGCCAATCTCAGTGCTATCTTTCCTATCTGGATTTCAACATTTATTTCATTTTGGCCTGTGAAGCTTCCCTACAGCCTTGTAAGCTCAGTGCTACATTTATAAGTGCATGTATTTTATTTTAAAATTTTTTTTGTAGAGATGGGGGTCTCACTATGCTGCCTTGGTTGGTGATCTTGACCTCTGGGCCTCAAGCTATCCTCCTGCCTCAGCTCCCAAAGTGCTAGGATTACGGGCATGAGCCACTGTGCCCAGCCAAGTGCATATATTTTAAATTTTTTATTCAGCTGTTGTAATTGTTTTCCAGGGGAGAGTTATTTATGTTTTATACATGTCTGTTAAGTCTAGTTGGTTTATAATGTTGCTGAAGTCATCTTTTTAAATAGATCACCTGCCTAATTCTTGAAATATTATATTTTCCATTTCTAAGACTTCTTTTTGGCTTTTAAATTTTTTCTTGGCTTTTGTTTGGCGGGGGGATGGAGCCTTGCTCTACTGTCCAGACTGGAGTGCAGTGGTTTAATCACGGGTCACTGCAGGCTTGACCTCCTGGGTTTAAGTGATTCTTTCACCTCAGCCTCCCAAGTAGTTGGCACTACAGACACTCACATGTCACAATGCCCAGCTAATTTTTAAATTTTTTTTGTAGAGATGGGATCTCTCTATGTTTCCTACGCTGACCATGAAGTTGTGGACCAAAGTGATCCTTCCACCTCGGCTTCCTCAAGTGCTGGAATTACAGATGTGAGCCACCATGCCTGGCCCGGTTGTTTTTTGTTTTGGTGCTGTGGGAGAAATGCCTGCCTTGGAGGAAAGTAAGACCTAGATTTTTTTCCCCAATTAATTTTGTTTTATTATGGTAAAGACATTAAATTCACCCTCTTAATAATATTTAGAGCATACAACATGGTCTTGTTAACTATAAGCACAATGTTCCACAAATCTCTAGAACTCACTGATCTTGCATAACCCAAACTTTATGCCCATTGATTGCTATTTATTTATTTATTTATTTATTTATTTATTTTTTAGAAGAAGTTTTGCTCTTGTTGCCCAGGCTGGAGTGCAATGGCATAATCTTGGCTCCCTGCAATCTCTGCCTCCCAGGTTCAAGCGATTCTCCTGCCTCAGCCTCCTGAGTAGCAGGGATTACAGGTGTGCATTACCACACCCAGCTAATTTTTGTATTTTTAGTAGAAATGGGATTTCACCATGTTGGTCAGGCTGGTCTCAAACTCCTGATCTCAGGTGATCTGCCCGCTTCAGCCTCCCAAAGTGCTGAGATTACAAGCATGAGCCACTGTGCCCGGCCTGGCCTGGCTATTTTTATTTAGCTCTCTGTCTCTAGTCATATTTTATACATATGACTAGATTGTATGATGGCCAGTAGTACGATAATGTGGAAATGTGGAGCACTATATTCTGTACCTGTATCGAACATACAAGTACAGAACATATCTAAAATAACTGCTCTACATTGCCCTGTACTATAAACTAGTCCTGAAAAGCACAGCAAGTTCTACAGCTTGGAGAAATTTGCACATTAAAAAAGTTGCCACTTTTAACTACCTTCTTTTATGCATTGATAGTCAGAAAAGGCCCCCCTTTAAGAGGAGATGCTTGGGCCTAACCATCTTCACTGTTTACACTTAGCTCCTCTACCCTTGAGATCACCCAGTCTCCTTGACACTAAGAAGAGAGTGTTCTCAAAGCAGACAGCAGCAGGAGGAACTAATGTGTGAGGACCAACAACAGGAGCCGAGTGCCAAGCTGAAGCTTAGGAGCAGGTGGATAGTCAGACAAAAGAGTGGAGTGGAGTGTGAGAGCCAGAGGGAGGGGTCATGGCCATAGCCATATAGGGTAGGAGTGCCACAGAACAGACCTCCAATATTTGAGGTCAGTTTCAAGTCACCTCTGGTCCTTCTCCAGGACATGCCTCTCTCTCTTTCACATTGCGGCATGAGACTGCCACTTCAGATGTTGCTAGCAGAGCCATACCTTCCTTGCAACAGATAGTCACTCCATTAATGCAGTCAGCCAGAGCTGCTCTAGCTTTGCCTTGTTGATTCATTTCGAGCTGTCACCTAAAACACCCCAGTTCTTTTCCATACCTACAATGAATTCATTTCTCTCTCATTTTTTGCCTAATTGAATGGGGTTTTGTTTTTGTTTTGTCTGTTTGTTTTTTAAAAACTTGAGCTTATGAACACACATTTATCACTTCACCTTGTTAGATGCAGCCTGCCATTCTAGGCAGCAAGAGCTTTTGGCCCAATTCTGTCTTCATTAGCTTTTACTATGTGTCTTGGTTTCATGTCATCTGTCAATTTTATGAGTACTTCACCATCTGTACATCTAAATCACTGATAAAAATATTGAGCCAGATCAAGGCACACCTCTTGAAATTTTCTTCCAAGCTGATGTTGATGCATTACTCAATATCCTTTGGGTATGGTTGCTCAACCGGTTATTATTCCACCTAGTTGTACTTGTACCCAGGACAAATCTGCATGGTTGTCATGGATCTTTTTCTCAATAGCTTTGTGGTAAGTACACATTTTACTGACCTACCAGCATAGCAACCATCTCAAAAGAGTGAAACCAAGGCAAGTTTAACAAAACTTGTTCTTGGTGCATCCATTTTAGAACCTAGTGATTCCTTGGATCCTTGATTATTACGGAGCTGCCATAACAACAAGTGGTGCCTACGCGGTGTTTATGTGTTAGAGAAATAAACTTCTATTTTGCTTAAGCGCCTGTATTTAGGTGTCCTTTTTACAGCTGCCTAACTAATATAGCATATTAGCACACAACCAAAACAGAAAGGAAGGAAGGCAAGGGCATGCTCTTTCCTCCAATGTGAATAACCCAGCAATTTCACACATCATGTTTTGCTCTTATTTCATTGGCCAGAACATATAACTGAAAGTGAGGCAGGGAAATGATCATCTCCATTTAACTCATCTTAGTTTGCCCAGCTCTTTTCAGGTTTTAGCACCAGAGTTCTGCATCCTGGGAACCCCCTTAGTCCTGGGTAAATAGGGGAATGGTTGGTCACCCTAGGTCTAGCTAAAATTTGTAGGTTTCAAAGACAGATGGGAGAAATGGATATTGATGGGCCACTAGATCCTTCCTCAATCTGCAGTTTGTCTTGTGAGGCTGCTATTTTTTTCTGCTTGAGGGACTGCTTTCCTTCATCTCACCCTGAAGGTACTTCTCTTTGAAATAGAGGACTAACGCAAAGAAGATGATGAAGAGGCTGGGCGCAGTGGCTTACGCTTGTAATCCCAGCATTTTGGGAGGCCAAGGTGGGTGGATCATCTGAGGTCAGGAGTTTGAGACCAGCCTGGCCAACACAGTGAAAACCCATCTTTACTAAAAATATAAAAATTAGCTGGGCATGGTGGCAGGCGCCTGTAATCCCAGCTACTCGGGAGGCTGAGGCAAGAGAATCGCTTGAACCCAGGAGGTGGAGGTGACATTGAGCCGAGATTGTACCACTGCACTCCAGCATGGGAGACAGAGCTAGACTCCATATCAAAAAAAAAAAAGGTGATAAAGAGTCTTCCTTGTTCTTATAATCTGCCAACATCCCATCTATTATCTGTGTTTCTCTTGGCTGTGAACATTTATTTAAGGTCCTTTTGATGGTCTTGAAATTAAAAAAAAAAAGACAGACAATTCACAAAATAAATACATAAAAATGGCTAATAAGAACATAATTAGATGCTTAACCCGACTAGTAATGAGGAAAATGCATATTAAAAAACCTACAATGCGGCCGGGCACAGTGGCTCATGCCTGTAATCCCAGCACTTTGGGAGGCCAAGGCGGGCAGATCACTTGAAGAGTTCAAGACCAGCATGGCCAACATAATGAAACCCCTTCTCTACTAAAAATACAAAATTTAGCTGGGTGTGGTGGCAAGCACCTGTAGCCCCAGCTTATCAGGAGGCTGAGGCACAAGAATCACTTGAGCTCAGGAGGCAGAGGTTTTCAGAGAGCTGAGATCTTGCCACTGCACTCCAGCCTGGGCTACAGAGTAAGACTTTCTTAAAAAAAAAAAAGAAAGAAACCCCACAATGAGATCCCACCACACATTGATTAGAATGACTACAATTTATAAGGACTAATAATAGCAAGTATTGGTGAAGATGTGGTGCAACTGGCATTTTCATAAACTGCTGTTGGGTTTTAAAATGCTGCGCCATCTTTGAAGACATATTGGCGGTATCCTAAAAAGTCAAACATACACCTACCATATACTCAGCCATCCCCTCCTAGGTTACTTGTCCAAGAAAAATAAAAGCTTATGTTCATACAAAGACTTGGTCACAAATGTTGATAGCAACTTTATTTATAACAACCATAAACCTATAAGCAACCCAAAGGTTCTTCAACAGATGAATGGATAAATTGTGCTATATCCAACACAATAGAAAGATACTCAGCAATACCAAGGAACAATGCAATCAAAAGCATAGACAAATCTCAGAATCATTATGCTGAGTGAAAGAAGTCAAACCACAAAATAAAGAATGCTTATCGTATAATACCATTTGCATAAAATTCTAGAAAATACAAATGAATATATGGTGACAGAAAATAGATTGGAGGCCAGGTGAGGTGGCTCATGCCTATATTCCCAGTGCTTTGAGAGGCCAAGGCAGGAAGATCACTTGAGGTCAGAAGTTTGGAATCAGCCTAGGTAACCTAGTGAGACCTCATCTCTACAAAAAGAAAAAAAAAGATTATACACACACACACACACACACACACACACACACGTATATTTTGGCTGAGTGTGGTGGCACATGCCTGTAGTCCAGGCTACTTAGGAAGCTGAGGTGGGACATCACTGGAGCCCAGGAGTTCAAGGCTGCAGTGATCTATAATTGCACCCTTGTACTCCAGCCTGGGCAACAGAGAAAGAACTTGTCTCTAAAAAGAAAGAAAGAAGAGAAAAGAAAACAAACCAAAAGTTCTTTTGGGGAGGGATGTATTATAAAGGGACATAGGGCTGTAACCAAGTATCCCCATATTTCTTAGAGATAGTTTAATTATTTTTAATTATTTTTTCTTCTTTTCTTATTTCCCCTCCCTCCCCCATTCCCAGATTCCTACTTAACCCTTTAGAAATACAAATATAACCTTTCACCTCCCCCTCCACAGACAGTCCTTATGGGGCAAGTTCATCCAACTCTCTGCTCCAAGACAGATCTCCTTGAAAGTTGGCAGTTGATTTGCAGACCAAAGCATACTTACCTCAGAACTTTCACCCTCCGGGCACTGGGGGTCACCTCAGAACTCACACTCACCAGGAGGGCTTGTCCAAGGCATGCCCACTTGGCCACTTTTACCACTTACCCCTGTCCTGGAAGGCACCGACTCAACTGCCCAGTAGATAAGGCACCAAGCTAGCAGGAGAACCGTTTGCTCTCGCTCCCTCCCTCCCCTGCCTTATAAAAGTGTCCATTTTATGCTCCAGAACTGAAGCAGCACATTTGTAGGTTGAATGGACATTTGTGCTACCTCCCCAAACTAGCTTTGGAGTAAACCAATCTCTTTGCACCAGACCTTGCCCTTGTTAACTGGACTCTGCATGCAGCGAGCAACTAACCTGCTGTCCAGTTACAAGGCAACTTCCAGGGGTGAAGAAAATGTTCAGTATTTTTATTTTGTGATGCTTAATTTTACACTTTAAATCTGCGTAGTTTATACCTTAATAAAGTAATTGTAAGAAACTGAACTGGTTTTGGCAAAACTAACCTATAGTGGTTAGCTTTGGAGGAGTTGGGGGTGACTAGAGTGCCTAAGGAGCCAGGAAGATGTTTCTGGTAATACTGACAATGTTTTGGTTTTTTATCTGGGTGCTAGTTACATAGATGTGTTGAGTTAGTGAAAATAAATTGAGTGGTACAATTGTGTGCCTTTAGGAATGAATGCTATAGTTCAATAAAAATGTTTACTTTAAAAAATCAAGCTCCATCTCCTTTTATGTATTATTTTTCCTGGTATCATTCTTACACATCTGTCTAAGCCTGTAAAGTCTTTCTTGGTTTAACCCCTTTTTTCCATCTTCTATGCATTTGTTTTTTTTAAAAGACTGCATATCAGAACTTTCAAGAAACAACACAATTTTCTTGCAGTTATGACCTTATTTTCTCACGAGAAAAACTTATTCTATTTAATGATATATATCCATTATACTAGATTGAATTCTAAAAGCAGTTTGAGATTGTAGACTATAAGCTCCTTGAGAGCAGGTGTTGGAAGCCAACACCTATAACAGTTCCTGGCACATCTTATGTGCTTGATAAATAGCCGTTCACTTCATCAAGGTTGCTGCATATCTTCTTAATAAGCTACCTAATATGTGCTTCTTTTGAATAAAATACACTCTCCCATCATATTCGACTTTTCAATCTCATCATATAATCTTAGTTAATTAAAGCTATGAATTTAGCCAGGTGCCGTGGCTCATGCCTGTAATCCCAGCACTTTGGAAGGCCATGGTGGGTGGATCACCGGAGGTCAGGAGTTCGAGACCAGCCTGGCCAACATGGCGAAACCCCATTTCTTTTAAAAATACAAAAATTAGCCAGACATGGTGGCACACGCCTGTGGTCCCAGCCATTTGGGAGGCTGAGGCAGGAGAATTACTTGAACCTAGGAGGCGGAGGTTGCAGTGAGCCAAGATCACACCATTGCACTACAGCCAGGGCAACAAGAGTGAAACTCCATCTCAAAATAAATGAATAAGTAAATAAATAAAAATAAAACTGTGAATTTACCTGAGTGGCCAGTCTCTGCACACTGGAGAAACTGAGGCCATTAGCATGTGGTTTCTCAACCACTTTCCTCATGAGAGTCATGGGAATCTCCTACCCTCTTATTCCTCTCTCCATGCCATACTTGTTTATTTCCCTCCATCTCTCTCCACATTTTGTGTCAAAAATTCTTGTATATTGTTTCAATATTTTTCAAGTTGTGTACGTTACTTTATTTATTATTTAACATTAAGATTTATTCTGCATGGTGGACTTCTGAATCATTTTATTTTCATCTTCATACATTTCTGATGAAAAGCAACCCATCAAACTAATATATATTTTAAAAATCCTCCTGAGCAGCTTAGCCAGTCTCTGACCAAGCATCTTCTTCCCTGTCTTTGTGGGATCCACTTCGTCTCTCGTTAGGAACTTCTAATTCCAGTCCTTTATGCTAAGGTCCAGAATGCCAAATGGCCTCATACCTGCTGGTAAAAAACTATTTCCCTCCTCTATTTCTCTCTCAAAGTCCCTGTGGCATAATGAGAAATGGGTATGGGCCTCTATCCCCCAGTTTCTGGGACAGAGCTTGTAAAACTCTTGTAACTTCCCAAGTGATGGGAGCATCTTTGGTATCAAATTTGATCTTAGTCTCCGGTTTCTAGGACACTTGAAACCTGAATGATGAGTGTCCCTTTGAATGTTAATGAGATAGCTGGTGGCAGAAAGCTTTTAGATGCCTTCAGGGTGGGTCTAATTGCCAGAGGAACCAATCATGTGAGTAGAAGGTTGAAACTTTCAGCCCCACCCCCTTACCTCAATGGAGGCGAGAGAGGCTGGAGATTGAGTTTATTCACCAATGGCCAATTACTTAACCAATCATGCCTACATGATGCAACCTCCATAAAAACCCTAAACAATAGGATTTGAAGAGCTTCCCAGTTGAATACATCCACATGCAAGGAGGGTGACAAATCCCCAACTCCATGGGGACAGAAGCTCCTGTGCTTGGGAATCTTGCAACCTTGCCCTATGTACATCTTCATCTGGCTGTTCATGTGTCCCTTGTAATGTCCTTTATAATAAGCCCATAAACACAAGTAATTATTTTTCTTACAAAATTTTATACAAATACAAATATTTCCTTAGCAAATGATTGAACCTGAAAAGGGGATGCAGAATTTATTTATAGTTGGTTGGTCAGAAGTACAGGTGACAGCTTGGGACTTGTGATTGGCACTTAAAGTGGGGTAAGTTTTGTGGGACTGAGCCCTTAAGCTGTTGGATCAAATGTTACCTCCAGGTAGATAGTGTCAGAATTAAATTGAATTGAATTGTAGGACACCAAGTTGGTGTCTGAAGAAGTAATTGTTCCTGTGCAAAAAAACCCACACAGTTCCCATAGACAGCGTGGAATAAAGAGCAAAAATATGGTTTATATTCCTCACACCTTCAGTTTTCTGCCTAATAATTTACAAATATTAAAAATTCTTTGTGGTTCCTTTTAAGCAGTGCCACTTGTCTTTCTATAAATCAGCATATGTGAAGATCTGTAAGTGGTTCTGAGATCAAGCTTACTCAATTCTGTCCCACTAAGAAGGTGGCACAGGCCCTTGGTCACGCCTGTATCTATCAATGGATGTGCATCTTTATCTATCTATCTATCTATCTATCTATCTATCTATCTATCTATCTATCTATTTATCTATCTGTCTCTGTCCATCCATCCTGTGTTTCTTTTCTGGAAGATTTTGTAGATTCTCATTCAGTTTTATTTCTCCAGTACTCGCTGGCTTTTTTTTCTTTTTTCTCTGACACCTTTTGGTTCTAGTCAACAACATTTGATTCAGGTTTTATTTCTATTCACTTTCTCAGAATTTTACATTCCCAGTTTCTTTTCTTTCTGGGGAGTATATTATTTCTTCCAATATATCTAGGAATTTTACCTCTTCTCTTAAGTGGCATCAAAATAATATAAAATCAATCTTTTGACAGGAAAAACATGAATTCAGAAACATGAGTATCGCCTTTAAGTAGGGAATAGGCTTTTGATTAAGGGGCTATGAGGAAGCAATCTCATGGCTCTTTGTTTATTCAGGTGCAGTACAGTAAATTGCCTCTGCTCCAGAATATTTCCAATGCTGGTGAGTTACACAGCTCATTTCAAAGTTAGCTTGGGTGGACTAGGATCAAAGGTCTGGGCAGACAGTATTTTGCTATGTTCTGATTTGCACTCTTGGATTCCATTCACTTTTTGCTTATAGTCACTCAAAGTCCAAGCAGATAAGAACACTCTGATGTGTTACAGAGTCTGCCTTTCATCTTTCAAAATGAAACCCTAACCTTCATGCATATACCTCTAGGTTTGTGAATAAAATATCTTAGGTAACCTCACAAAGCCCTAAACATACTAAAGTAGAAGGCAGTGGAGTGGCTGCTCACTTGAACCTGGCTTTGAATTTCCAGTGGTCATGGCCTATGAGTGAATAAGAGCCACCTACAGGCATGTGCCAAGATGAGAGTGGAGAGAGAACCCATTGCTGTCATCATCAAGGCCTGCTCTGTCTCATCACAAATGATTCACTTTAGCCAAAACATTATTATTTTATATTTCTTTTTTCTTAAAATTTTTTTTGCAAGACAGGGTCTTGCTGTGTTGCCCAGGCTGAATTTGCAGTGGCTATTCACAAACACAATCATAGCTCACTGCAGCCTTGAACTCCTGGTCTCAAGTAATCTTCCTTCTCAGCCTCTTGAGCGACTGGGACTATAGGCGTGAGTCACTAGGTTTCCATCACTAGTAACAAAGGAAACCCTGAACAGCCCATGTGCCCCACATATCAGTGGGATCCCAGTTGCTGACAGCACTCATCAGTCACTGGACCTTTGGGAACGCAGGGTGAGATGTGGACTCTTTAGATCTGCAGTCCTGGACTTGTATACCCAAAGGTAAGAGAAAAGAGAGAGAGGGCTCAACAAACAGTTCAGAGGTAAAAGTAGTGGTTGGTTCCTTCAGACTCTGTGCCACAGTCACCTTGGCAAACCAGTTCATCAGCATCTATACAATACAATATAAGAACAGTTCCCAAGCTTCATGCAGACCCCCTTCCTTGTTTTCAAAGTCCATTGGCTCCATTTCAAGGGGAAGCTCTCCACAGAGATGCCATTTGTTCCAACCATGATCCGAGAATCACCTTCCCCTTTCTACTTCAACAATAAACCTTTTCAGGATTTGCAAGTACCGATTCCCTTTATCACATAACAATGCTACAAGGCAAGTAGTACAGTATTAGTATGCCCCTGTTGTTATAGGTAGGAAAACGTAGGCATGTCCAGGTCATGAAACTGCTAAGTGGCAAAGCTGAGAGAGTAGCAGATTTAAATCCAACAGCTTCACCTAAGGTCCACCATGGACTCAATGTTGTCACGGGTCTCTCACGAAGTTGCTACCCCTTCACTGATGCCTCTTCAAGGTCATAATTGGCAGATCAGTCCTATGCACTTGTAGCCTCTCCTCCTAAAACCCCACTAAATTATGATAAAGGAACCGGGACTATATTCACCCACAAGGACAAAGAACATTAAAAACAACAATAAATGAGGAATGCGAACACATTTGTTTAAAAGTTAAAGAGGAAGATGATGAAAAAAGAACTGATTTACGAAAGGTCAGAGACTGCAGAGTAGCTTTCTAATGAGAAGGAAGACAGTTTCCCTAGAACCTCAGCAGGTTCCTCTTGAGTCCAAGAGTGGGAGGCCAGCCTGGACAACATAGTGAGATCCAATCTCTCAAAACAAACAAACAAAAAATTACTACAGGCAAAGAAATTGTGAGGCTGCCTCCAGGGCAGAGGGACTACCGGGTCAGTTCTTCTCTTAAATGTATCCATCTTCCACCATGCCACCATCCCCCTCAAATGGGAGTCAGGGAGATTATTCCTTTGCCAACTTGTACTAGAAGGGCTTGCTTTATGTGTAGGTGGCATATGGGTTAATTCTCTGTTACAGCCATGTTGAATTCTTAGTAATTTTTGAACAGTGTCCCAATTTTCTGAGTGAGGAGCTCAGTTTGCACTGGGCTCTTCAAATTGTTTAATGGTCTTGTGAACTGCTGAGGCTCAGATGTAAGGATACAGGTGCAGTGGCGGCTGGAGGTGACATGCAGGCCTTGGCAACAGGGAAAATTAAGTGAACATCAAACGCTGAATCGTGAGACCTCACTCTCTTCCCCTGCCCTGTGTCCAGAATACAAGTATCCACATATTCAATACCTCCCTGCACCTCAATTTTTATCATGACTTTTTCCAGTTTTGATTCCTTATTTGGGTTGAAGGAATTCCCAACCTCCATTCATGCTATAGTCTTTACCATTTTCTTTGATTCCAATAATTTCTTTGCTGCCTATTTCCCGCACATTCCTTTCATACATCTTTTTGGTTGGGCTCAGGATCACTACTCTTCTCTCATGTTTATTGACAGAATCTCTTCTGGAGAGTCTGAAGGTCCCAGGCAAAATGCTTCTAGGAGCTGTCTTTGAGAGTAACCTACAGAAAGGTCCCCAACACTTCATAGTAAAATTCATCCTTCCGTGCACTCTGAAGTTTAGAGTTAGCTCCTAAATATAAGCAGTCCCTTCTTGGCAAGATGACCAGACATTTAAGAAAAGTCTCCAAGGGGACCCAGAGAAAACAGAAAAAATGAAGGAAGCAGTAGGCAATTCAAGGAATTTCTGTAAATAACATATTCAAAAAGATTTCTTAAAAACTGGAGTTCTTGAAAAAAAGGAATAATTGAAGAACAAGAAAGAGCATTTGGAAATTAAAAATATATTATAGCTGTAATATGAAAATTTAGTAGAATGCCTAGAAAGTGAAGTTGAAAAACATCTCCAAGAAGGTAGAGTAAGACAAAGATTGGAAATAAAGGAGGCAAGAGGGATAATATAGGGAAATTGGAGGCTTCGTGTAAGAATCTAACATCTAACAGGAATTCCAGAAAAGCAGAATGAAGAATCAGAAGGTAAAGAATTAACAAAGAAATAACACAGAATCTCCAGATTACATGGGCCCAGCCAAACAAATGAAAAAATATCCACACGGAAGGACCTTACCATGACATTTCAGAACACGAGCAATGATTTGCTTATGTTGTTCAGATCTTTTTTATCTTTACTGATTTTCTATCTACTTATTCTATCAGCTGAGAAAGGAGTGTTGAATTCTCTACTATATTAAGAATTTGTCTTTTTTTTTCAGTTCGAACAGTTTTTGGCTCATGTAGTTTGGGCTTCTATCATTAGGTGCATACCCATTTAGGATTGTCTTCTTGGAAAACTTACTTCTTCATCATTATGCAATCTCTCTCTTTATGCCTGATAATATTCCTTGTTCTGAAGTCTGTTTTGTCTAAGATTAATACAGCTACCCTAGCTTTTTCTGTTGTTTAGTGTTTACATGTTCAGTCTTTCTCCATTTAAGCATATTTAATGTGATTAGTGATAAGATTGAACTAAAATAAACCATCTTGCTAATTGTTCTCTTTTCCACCTTTTTTTTTTGTTTCCTTTTTCCTCTTTTTCTGTCTTCTTTTTGGGTTATTTGAACATTTTTATGATTTTCTTACATCTTCTCTAGGATTATTATGTATACTTCCTTAAATACTTTTTAGTGATTACCCTAGGATTTATAATGTTGACCTAAAATAAGATCTCCTAAAAATCTAAAAAATATCGCCTAAAATGATGAATTTATTTGGGGGTAAGCAAAAAGAACTATAACCCAGGATGTATAGCTATGGCAAGCCACAGTGCATCAGAATAGGGGAGGGTAAAGAAAAGCCTTTTTTGGCCAAAAGGAGAAGTTTGCATAAGCTGCTTGGAAACAGAGTTTATTGATTCTACAGGCTCAAAGCCAGAGTCCTCAGTTCATTTGTGGGAGATACCATTACTGGGAAAGTGGTCTTTGGAGAGCATCTTATCTGAATTGCGAAAGTCCTAAAGAAGACATTTCTCGTGGGTTTATTTTAGAAAGTGCTTAAGACAGCCTTAATCTCAAACAGCAAGCATTAGCCCTCCTGCTTTGTGCTTTCTCAGCTCTAATTTGCTTGGGTCTGACAAAAGTGATTTTGTCTGCTGTGGCAGTGTGTGCCTGTAGTCCCAGCTACTTACGAGGCTAAGGCAGAAAAATGGCTTGAGCCTAGGAGTTTGGGATCAGCCTGGGCGATATAATGAGACTCTGTCTCTAAAACACATTTTTAAAAAATTAGCCTTGCGTGGTGGCATGTGCCTATAATCCCAACTACTTGGGAGGCTGAAGCAGGAGAATTGCTTGAGCCCAGGAGTTCATGGCTGCAGTGAGCTATGGTCACACCAATGTACTCCAACGGGGCAATAGAGCAAGACCCCATCTTTAAAAAAATGTTTAAGTGATTTCATCCTGATATCTGTAACCTTCACAACAATATACATTTTTAATTAATCAAGGACTACTTTGGAATGAAAATATAGCAATTTGCATATAGTATAATGGCTTTATAATAGTATATTCTCAATTTCTTTCTCCCATTGTCCTTGTGCTATTGTCATCATAACTTTTACTTTAACATATGCTTTTTCTTTTTCTTTTTTTTTGAGATGGAGTTTTGCTCTTGTCACCCAGGCTGGAGTGCAATGGTGCAATCTTGGCTCATTGAAACCTCCACCTCCCGGGTTCAAATGATTCTCCTGCCTCAGCCTCCCGAGTAGCTGGGATTACAGGCGTGTGCCACCACGCCTGACCAATTTTTGTGTTTTTTTAGTAGAGACAGGGTTTTGCCATATTGACCAGGCTGGTCTAACATATGCTTTAAACATGTAATACATTGCTAATATATTGCATTAGGCAGTCAGTTATCTCTTAGAGCAAGTAAAAAATTTAAAAATTATTCTGTTTTACATTATTCCATTTTTGCTTCTTCTCAGTTGTTTGTGTAAATCCAGGTTTCAGTCTGATACTTTTTTTTTTTTCCTGAACAACCTTCTTTACTATTTCCTAGGGTAGGTCTGCTGGCTATGAAGTTCCTCAGTGTTTGTGTGAAAAAGCATTTAATCCCCCTTCTCTTTTATTTTGGAAATTTTTTTTACTAGGTATTGCATTATGCATTGAAAGTCTTTTTGTTTTCAGTGCTTTAAAGATCCTCGTCAATTGCCTTCTCATTTTCTGATGAGAAGTCTGCTGTAATTCTTATTTTTGTTCCTCTGCATGTAATGTTTCTTTTCTTTCTGTCCACTTTCCAGATTTTCTCTTTGTTTTTCTTTTCAGTAACTTGAATACGATCTGTCCGAGTGTGTGTTTTTCTTGTTTTGGTATTCATCCTGTTTGGTGTTCTCTGAGCTGCTTGGATCTATGGTTTGGTGTTAGTCATTAATTGTGAAACATTCTCAGCCCTTATCTTTTCACGTATTTCCTCTGCCCCATTCTTTTTCTCTTTTCATTCTGGAATTCCAATTATGCATGTTAGTCTGATGTTGTCCAGGTCTTGAATGTTCTGGTTGTTTTTTTCCCCACTCTTTTTTCTCTTTGTATTTTAGTTTGGGTAGTTTCTTATCTTCAGATTTACTGGTTATTTATTTCCACAGCAGTGTTGAGTCTACCATTGAGCCAGTTGTTACTGTGCTTTTTCTTTCTAGCATTATCTATATATGGCATTATATATATATAAATGTGTACATATATATGTGTGTGTGTATATATATATATATATATATATATATATATATATATATTTTTTTTTTTTTTTTAAGACAAGGCCTGGCTCTGTTACCCAGGCTGGAGTGCAATGGGGCCATCTCAGCTCACTGCAACTTTTGCTTCCCCCACCTCAGCCTCCCGAGTAGCTGGGACCACAGGTGTGTGCCGCCACACCCAGCTAAATTTTGTATTTTTTGGTAGAATACAAAAAATTTGGTAGAATACACAGGGTTTCACCACATTTCCCAAGCTGGTCTCGAACTCCTGGGCTCAAGCAATCCTCCTGCCTTGGCCTCCCAAAGTGCTGGGATTATAGGCACGAGCCACCTGCCTGGCATTATACTTTCTTATAGTTTCCATCTCTTTGTTGAAATTACTCATCCAATCTTGCATGTTGTCAACATTTTCCATTAGTCAAATATTAATCAAAGTTATTTTAAATTTCCCATTACTGACAACTTATGTGTCATATCTAAGTCTGGTTGTGATAATTGCTCTCTTAGGAGTATGTTTTTTCCCACTTTTTGTAAGCCTTATAATATTTTGTTAGAAGTTGGACATCTTATATAGAACAAAAATCCTGAGGGAATTGTTTTTATGCCTGGCAACTGACATGTCTTTCCTGTTAGGTCTTTTGTACCAGGGTTGAATTAATATAGATAGACATTGGACGGGGTGTGAGGTTAACTGTGACTACGATCACCTTCTGTGCACTGCAAGTTTCAAATTCCAATAGTGTTACTTTTTGCTTAGGATGAAGGTTGGTTCATCACAGCAATGTCTGTTCAGTTCTGAGCTTTAGGTTTTCCCTTGTTTTATGCCTTTAAGATGATCTGTTGAATAGTGTTGTTTCTTGCCTGTCTCTGACCTGTACTCTGCTGTTACTTGTTAACTAAAACTTGTTAGCTTAGCATGGGGGAACATAAAGGAAATGCACTCTATGTTGTTTTGATGAAGGCTTGAATTTAGGCAAGTCCTTAGCACTGGGGGAATGGGCTCACCTTTTTTCCTATTCCTGGCTACAGTGAATTTTCACCATCGCCCTAAAGGAAGCAGTGCTTGTCCTCCCAACCTCCTCTTCTAGACTCTTTAAGTCAACCAGTTTTTAACACTCTGCCACATTTGTTTTGTTATTCTCTGTCTCTTTATCTAATTAACACTACAGATTAAGGCTTTCATTCTATTTGCAAGATTAGGGGCAAAGGATCTAACCAGGGTTGTCCAGGGAGAGAATATGTCATGGGTTCTTAGTTTCTGTTTCTGGTTGGTCCAGCAAAGCCCTTTCCTCATTCCTTTTTTCTGCTTATCACTAGAGGCAGAAACTAAAACCATGGCTTCAGGCTGCTAAAAGCCTAAAACAAAACAAAACAGAAGAACAACAAAATAAGGCAGGTAGGACAAGCTTGATTCTAAGCCAATTCTTGCCTCTCCCACAAGTACTTCTATGAAGAACATTATTGGGTTGATTGACAGAATTGTGACATGCACTATAGATGATAAAAGTATTGTGTCAATATTAAGTATCTTGAAGTTGATAACTATAGTGGAGTTATGGAAGAAACATCACTCTTCTTAGGAAATGGACAGTAAAGTATTAACAGGTATTAATGGCATGATGCATGCAACCTCTTCTCATGTGATTTGGGATAGATAAGGCACACACAGATAGACAGATAAAGAGAGAGAAAATAACAAAACAAACATGGCAGAATGTTAAAAACTGGTTGACTTAGAGAGTCCAGAAGAGTTTCCTGTATCACAAAATTGCAACTTTTCTGAAATTTCGAAATTATTTTAAACTAAGAAGTGTGTTAGAAGAATCAATTTATTCCACCCAGGATTTAGAGAGCTGGAAGAAGCATCACTCCCATCCTTAAAACAACATCAAAAAGGAGGCAAACTAACTTCCAATTTATAATTTTTTGGAAGTCTTTTGAAGAGCTGAGGTTGCACAATAACTAAATGACCCAATAACTGAGGAGAGACAGGCACTTGCAGGGAGAGAAGGGGACTCACCACTGCCTTCCCTGGGTTGGATGTAACTAGTAGACACCTGTAAGAAGAATTATGCGAGAATCATTGAATTGGTGAAGGGACAAGGGTGAGTTGGTGGAATAGTGTTGAGATTTGTTGGCATTCAGGTGATTCTTTCAGTCCCAGTTCCAGGAAAAAAAAAGTTAAACCACAAAGAATAATCTAGAACTCTGGGGTTAAGAACAATCGGTGCAGTTATCCCATTGAAGGGACAAGAGGAAGGCACCATCATCAGAACTTGGACATGGGACATGGGACAGCAGTGTGGCTGTGGGAGGAGACAGCTTCTGACAGGAATAGAGACTTCTCTGGAGACATGGCCAGCTGAGACCACCCCACAGGAAGGAAGCCTGGAAAAAAATACCTGGAATTCACCCTCTTCATTCCTGTTGAGAAGCTTCTGCTGTTATTGAGCAAATGGGCTCACTGCCCGAAACACATAGAAGCCAATACTCTTGCACCAGCTTTTGACAAAAGAAAGGTTTATTGTGAGGCCAGTTGGCAAGGAAAGAGGAGACTCAGCTCAAATCCATCTGCTTGATATGGGGTCTGAGGCCAGTTTTAAAGGGTCACAGGTTAAGGAATTTGGAAACATTTTTTGGCAGGGTCTGATTGGAGGGCTTCACATTTGAGCATTTAAGGTAAGGTATGTTGAGGTAGATTTTAATCCCAGATCTTCTAGGTCAGCGGACCCCTCGCTTTTGGAAAAGTCCTGGTGTTCAGGTTCTGCTCATGTCCCAGTCCTTTTAGTTCCACAGGGAGGATTCATTGGCTTATTGTTAGAGGTCAAAGTTTTTCTATTGCAAATGCCCAGGCTACATGACTTGTGATTTTGGCTGTGTCATACCTACAAGGTAACTCAATGTTCTGTTATCAAAAGAGTAGGCCTAGTTTGGACTGGTCCTGTGGTTACACTGCAGACCCCTCCCTTTGACTGAACCCAGACAGCCACGGAGCTGGGTGGTGTGGTCTAACCAGGCTGCCTCCTGAGGTACACAGCAAGGAGGACAGGGTGGGGCTGACTGAGGAGAGGAGCCAGCAGAAGTTATCTATCACACCTGCCATGCTGGTGGGTGAGAGACGGCGGAAAAGCATAAGAATTAGATCAAATTTTGAGTTTGGAGCCTGCTTCTTATGCCTTCAGGCTGACTCCTCTCTCTGGTCCTGTTTTTGCGTTCATAAATGTTGGGAGCATAGCATCGCTTGTAGGATGTGGGTTTTAAATGAGATAAACTATGTGTGTAAAGTGCCTGGCCCAAAATTAGCTCTCAATAACTGGGACCTTAAAAATATAAATAAATAAATAAATATATATATATATATATATATATACACACACACACACACACACACACACACACACATATTATATATTTTTATATATATCTATATATAGAGAGAGAGTAACCATTACTCTAAGTATAACCATGCATTTATGAAAATGTCAACCTCTTACCGTGTGACAATGCCAGAAAGACTGGCATCCTCAAATGTGAATGAATAGTGAGTTAAAATAGGAGAAACACTCAGACTGTTTACCAAGGGTATTATACTTTTATACTTTCAGTCCAATAAGGTCCACATCTAGGAATTTATGCTGAGAAAATAATCATTTGTAAAGCAGATAACAAGGTGGCCTATACCCTTGGTTCTGCAGGCAGAGAAATCTAGACAGAAATTCCAGCTTTGTCACTAAATAGTGATATAGCTTTGAGTAAATTTCTCAGCTTCTCTCAGTCCTCCTCTATCTTTCTAAAAAGTGGAGATGAAAATAGTTCTGGTAGATAGTTCTTCTAGGAATGTAAAAATGTAGCACAGAACTGGACTCAAATAAGACACTCAATAATATTAGCACTTTTATTTATAGTAGTGGAAAATTCAGTACAACTTAAGTATCTAAAAAATAGGAAAATGGTGAATTTATGAAATAAAATATTATGCAGCCATTAAAATGATGCTTTAGGATAACATCTTCATTACCTTGTAGACAAAAGTAATTAAGATTTTTTTTAAGACACAAAAAGGTTAAACCAGAGAAGTTAGATATATAAACTTAATTAAAATGAAAAACTCTTATTCATCAATAGACGCCATTAAGAGAGTGAAAAGGCAAACCACAGAGTGGGACCCCCATATCCAGGATATAATATATAAAGAACTCCTGCAAATAAATTTAAAAAGGTAGACAACCTAATGAAAAAATAGTCAAAACAGGCACTCTACAAAAAGGATGTCCAAGTAAAAACGTGCTCAACATCATTTGTCAGCAGGTAAATGCAAATTAAAACCCCAAGGAGAAACCATTATACTCGGAAGAATGACTAAAATAAAAAGACTGGGAATATCAAGTGTTGGTGAGAATGGGAATAGCTAGAAATCTCATATGATGCTGGTAGGGGTTAAATTGGTATACTACTTTGCAAAATGGTTTGGCAATAATTACCAAAGCTAAACATACATTTATCATATGCTGTAGCAATTCCACTCCTGGATACATATCCAGGAGATATATATGCTTATGTCTAAAAGGAGGCAGATGCAAGAATGTTCATAACAGTTTTACTCATAATAGCTCTAAATTGGAAACAGCCCAGATGTCCATCATAGTAGAATAAATAAATGCTGATATTTTTATACCATAAGATACTGCACAGCAGTAAAAAAGAATAAAGTACTAGGACACTAAAGAGCAGACAGATATCACAGAGCTGATATTTAATTAAATAAGTCAGCTATAAAAGAGTACTTGTGATATGGCTCCATTTAAATCCAGCTCAAGAATAGGCAAAATTGGGCAGGGTGCAATTGCTCACACCTCTAATCCCAGCACTTTGGGGTGCCGAGGTGAGTGGATCACTTGAGTCCAGAAGTTCAAAACCAGCCTGGGCAACATAGTGGAATCCTGTCTATACAAAAAGTACAAAAAATTAGCTGGGCGTGGTGGTGCGTGCCTGTAGTCCCAGCTACTCAAGAGGCTAAGGCCGGAGGGTTACATAAACTGGGAGGTTGAGGCTGCAGTGAGCCATGATGGCATGCAGAAAATTTTCATGTAATACTAAATGGGAAACAATCAAAATACTGTATGGAGAATGAGCACAGCATCACCGTAAATATTCAAATGAATAATAGGAAGAAAATAATCTAAGGTTTATCAGTTGATCTCTTTGAGAGTGGGTTTAAATGTTTTCTTTATGCTTTTTTGTTTCTTTAAAATTTTCTTCAATGAATATGTACTACCTTCATAATTAAGAGCAAATATTTTTTAAAATTAAAGTGCTTTTTTAAGATTTGCAGGCCAGAAATGAAATGGAAAGAAAATAAATAGCCTGACAAAATAGCATTCTTTATTGACTTTCAGACATTTCAGCAGAGCTCTGCCTATGCATGACCACTCCTGTCTCCCCTCACCTTGCAGGGGATGGGTTCTGAGTACTCATTAGTTTGAGGTTAAATGGTCATTGTGGTTGGGGGAAAGCAGAAGCCTGTCAGGCCCTGTTGGACCCTACCTGAGGCAATACATTCAGTCTTGTCTGATTATCTTGCTTCTTATTAAAACCACATTCCCAGGTAATTAGCACATATAAAAGAGCCAGTCAGACCTGTGGTAGCCATACCCAACCCTCTGCTGGTTGATTCTGCATTGCTTTTCTGCTAACCGCCCCCACCCCAACCCCACTGCCACAGACTCAGGCTCAGGACTAGAGGAGAAGGACCCTCCTCCCCCAACTTAAAACTACAGCAGAGAGAAGACATTAAGGAGAGGGGAGGGTTACTTTTACCTTACTTTTTAAAGACCTTACTTTTTAAAAACAAAAACATTTTGTTATGGACAAAATATATATATATAAAAGTAGAATAATAGAACAATGAACCCTAAGTTACACATGACCCAGCTTCAACAATTATCAAAATATGGTCACTCTTGTTCCTTCTATACTCCCTCATTCTGTCTGGATCTTCACCTATTGTTTTAAAGTAAATCTCAATTATCATGTAACTTCCATCTGTAAATATTTCCAAATAGAGATAAGAACTCTATTTTTAAAACAGAACCATAATATCATTATCATATCTTTAAAAATTAATAGTAATTCATTAATAGTAATTCACTGGCTGTCATCTAATATCCAGCCAATGTTCAAATTTCCCTATTGTCTACAAATAGCCTTTCTCCCCACTCCAATTGATATGTTTGAATCAAGATCCAAACCAAGTCTATGTACCTTAATTTGTTGGTAAGTCTTTTAAGTCTTCTTTAATTTTTAAGTTTCTCCTCCCTCCTTTCTTCTTGCAACTTATTTGTTGTAGAAATCAAGTCATTTATTTCATCGAATTTCCTGGATTCTGGCTTTGACTGATTGCATTCCTGTGGTATCATTCAATACGTTCTTCTTTTCTGTACTTCTTTTAAACTAATAGTTGGGTCTAGAGGTTTCATTAGATTCAAGTTGATTATTTGACAAGACTGCTTCAAAGGCAGCATTGTGAGCTTCCTATTATATCATATCATGATGCATATACTGTCTGATTACCTGGTTTTTGATGATGTAAGATTAATTCATGAGTTCAAGTAATATTATCTTCACCCATTTATTATAAAGTTATAAGATTATAGAGAATATGTTTCTGCACAGTTAGGGATTTCTGAATAGATTTTACTAAAGTATGTTTCCTGGCCTGAGAGCAAGCTTAGAAGGCAATTTATGACTGATCAGATAGTGAACACATTCCAAAGAGATTGACCTAACTCTGGCAGCAAGAGGCTCAGGGCCTTGGAGACATCTCTGAGTTGTCAAACTGAACACACTGTGCTCTTCTTTTCCCTCAGAGGTTTACTTTCACACCAGAGGGTTAGGGTAAGGATCCTTCCATCTGATCTCTAAGGATTCTCAGAAGGTGAGAGGGAGAGTGATGTCTTTGCTTTTTATAAACAAACAAAAAAACACATATTTCTCTGTATCTCACTTATAGAGTCAACATACCACTTGTACAGGGCATTTATTCCATCTGGCACTCACATGGCACTCTGTGGGCATGCTGGGTGAGGAGGACCAATGCTGCCATGTTACTTTGGTTGTTGATCTTTCTGTGAGTGTAAAAAGAAATCTATCTCTGGTCCAAAAACCTGATGTGTATAATCAGAAATATTAATAAAAATGAATATGAAAAGCGTAACAATTGCAAAGGAAATAATCAATAGATTGAAAGGGCAACATATGGAATTGGAGAAGATATTTGCAAATGATACATTTGATAAGAGGTTAATATCCAAAATATATATGAAACTGCAAATAACTCAATAGCAAAAAAAAAAAAAGAAAAACCCTATTTTAAAATGGGCACAAGACCTGAACAGAAATTTCCTATAAGAAGACATACAAATGGTCAACGTGTATATAGAAACGGTGTTCAACATCACTAATCATCAGGGAAATACAAATCAAAATCATACAAATATTTGTATTTGTACAAATACATATATCATCTCACACCTGTTAGAATGGCTATCATCAAAAAGATAAAAGATAATGTGTTGGTGAAGTTGTAGAAGAAAGAGAACTATGTAAGCTGTTATAAACCACAAATTGGCACAAGTCATTGTGGAAAACAATATGGAGTTTCCTCAAAAAATTAAAAATAGAACTACCATATGGATCCAGCAATCCCACTTCTGGGTATATATCCAAAGGAAATGAAATCAATGTGTTGAAGAGATGTCTGCCCTCCCATGTTCATTGCAGCATTATTCACAATAGTGAAGATATGGAAACAACTTAAATGTTGTTTCAACCTAAATTTCTGTCGACAGGTGAATGAATAAAGAAAATGGGGTGTATATACTTGTGTGTTTGATGCACGTACACAAACATACACAATGGCATATTATTTAGCTTTAAAAAAGAAGGAAATCCTGCCATTTGTGGCACTGAAGAACACAGAGGACATTATGCTAAGTAAAGTGAGCCAGACAAATAAAGACAAATAGGGCATGATCTCATTTATTTTTGGAATCTAGAATAGTCAAATTCATAGAAGTGCAGACTAGAATGGTGGTTGCCAGGGCCTGATGGTTGGGGAAATTTGGGAGATGTTGGTCAGAGGATATAAAGTTTCAGTTATGGAAGATGAATAAATTCTGGGATGTAATGTACAGCATAGTGACTATAGTTAATAATACTGTATTGTATACTTGAAATTTGCTAAGAGGATAGATCTTAAGTGTTCTCAACACGCACGCACACGCACACACAATTATGTGATCTGATGGATATGTGAACTAGCTTGACTGGTAACCATTTCACAATGTATACATATATCAAAACATCAAGTAGTACACCTTAATTATACACAGTTTTTGTCAATTATACCCCAATAAAGCTGAAAACAGAGAGCCTAACAATCCTTTATTGGCTTGTACCTGGTGATTTCTAAAGCTATTTGTGATCATTGTCTACACTCATTATTTCATTAGGAGCTGCAAAATAGTAATATTCTAATTGTATCTTTTATTTTGCATTTAATAGCTTGAATTTCTTATAAAAAAGAAATTTATCTCATTTACTATGTGGCTGCTCTGAAATATATTTCATATAGGGAATGCAGGAATTATTCACTTAATTCATTTACCAATTTTAGAACAGGTTAGTGCCTTAGCATCCTTCAAAGGCAATCAATGAGATTTTTAAAAAGTATTAGTATAAGCACATGGATTTTAATGTTTTTATATATTTCATGTACTATAGGCATTATTAATGCAATCTTTGACCAATGAAACTAAGGTATCTTTTGAATCCTCTGATATGACCTTAGTAGCTTTGTTTTCTGTTATGAAAGATGTTTCAGGTTCATCTTGTGCATTTCGTGTCTCAGACCTGAAATCAAACATTTCTCCATGGAGACCTAGTTCCCTGTAGTGAGAAATGGTCTTTAAAGACTCTAGTCTGGGTGTTAGAGGTGCTCACTGAGATGGGGTTGCTCATTGCTTCGATACCTTTTGGTGGACAGAACTAGGAAATTTTTTTTTAAGGGTAAAATACATGAAGATTTCATATAGGTATATCCAAATTTAAGATTGTATAACTTTTACTCAACTTCTTTAATTTTATATTTGTCTCTTTTTTGTATGCTAAAAATCTCAATTTTAACAATATTATCATATCCAATTATTTGATTATTTTACTATATATGTACATAATAGTTTACAAATAACACAATATTTTCATTAAAAGTATGCTTATTGAATACTCTGGGTTTTGTTTTGTTTTTGCAATTCTTTGACATTAAGATCAGCTTCACCAGGGATATACAGGCAAACTACTATGTTTTAAAGTCACATTATTACCTGGGAGTGGTATGTGGTTAAACTATCAATAGGATGTATGGTTAGATTTATTTTCTATATTTCATTTTTAATTTCCATTTTTTTGCATTTTGTTTTATACTTGCACAGAACATTTACATGGTTCCAATGCCAAAGCCATAAAACAAGATACATTCAGTCAAATCTAGTTTCTATCCCTGTCTCTCTTCATCCTGTTTTCTTTCTCCTAAGTAACAATTTTCTAATAGATTTTAATTTACCTTATAAGCAAAAAAGAATATGTATATTAAGGCTGAATGACCCCAAAGATATCCAGGTCCTAACAGTTGGAAACCGTGGAAGTTACCTTTATGGCAAAAGTAATTTTGCAGGTGTGATTAAGTCAAGGATTTTGAAATGGGGAGATTATCCTGGATGATTATCCAGGTGAACCCTAAATGTAATCACAAGTATCTTTCTGAGAGGGAGGCAGTGGGAGATTTGACTATCAAAGAAGAGAAAGTGATGTGGTGATGGAAGCAGAGATTGGTATGATGCGCTTTGAAGATGAAGAAAAAGGTTACAAGCCAAGGAATACAGGTGGCCACCCAGAAGCTCAAAAAGACAAAGAAATGGATGTTCTCCTCAAAGTCTCCAGAAGGAACCAGCCTTGCCAATACCTTAATTTTAGCCTCATAAAACTCATTTCAGCCTTCTAGACACTAAAATTGAAAGGGAATAAATTTGTTGTTTTAAACCACTGAGTTTGTGACAAATTTTTACAGCAGCATTAGGAAACTAAAGGGGTGTGTGTGTGTGTGTGTGTGTGTGTGTGTGTGTGTGTATGTGTAGCAAAAATATACATGCTCATAATTTCCAAAATAAAGAATTAATTAAAATCTATAGAAATTGATTCCTCATGAAGGAGGGAGGAAGCAAGGTAAAGAAATATGAGGATGAAAACAGGCTTGACTGAATGTGTCTTATGATTTTAACTTTGGAACCATGGAAACATACATATACATGTACATTGTTCTGCACCTTGATCCACTTAACAATATACCCTGGTGATTATGAGCAGTTTAAAAGATCTTCTCCATTCCTTTTTATAGCTGCATAATACTCCATTGCATGGATGTACAATATTGTGTTCATTCCAATCTTCCCTTGATAGAAAATTGGGCTGTTTCCAGGCTCTTGCTATTTATTACAAACAGTGCTATAATTAATAAATGTATACATATATTTGATATTTTCATTAGTGTATCTGTATAACAGATTCTTATAAGAGGAATTGCTATGTCATGGGGTAAATGTATATGTAGTTTCGCTGTATATTTCAAATTCCCAATCCCTTCTTTGGAGATTATGCCTTTATTTTGCATTCCCCCTAGTAATGTATGAATGTGTCAGTTCTTCCACAGACTAAGCAACAGAATATTTTATCCAACTTTCAGATTTTTTGTCAACCTGACAGGGAGAAAAGTTATCATGGTTTTAATTAGTGATTCTCCTATTGTAAATTCAAATATCTTTTCAAATGTTTAAGAACCACTTGCATTTTTCTTTTTGTTAACTGCCTTCATATCTTCCAGACCATTTTTTTCTATGAGGTTATTGGTCTTTTTTCTCTTAATGTTTACAGTAAAGTAAGTTAACATTTGAGAGAGAAAACAAACAGGTAAACATAATAGATAATTCAATGAATTCAGCTCATAATTTCCAAGAGGGGAATGAGAATGAATAGGTGACAGAGTGAGGGTGTGGGAGAGCTTCTTTAGCTGGAGAGGAACAAGGAAAGTCTATCGGAGGAAGTGACTTTTTAAGATGAGATATTAAGAGAAGCAGGCATGTAAAGAATGAATGTATCTGGAGGTAGACTTCATAAGCCAGGCAGGGAAAACATCATATGCAAAAGTCCTGAATTAAATAGTTTGAGATGTTCAAGGAATAAGTAAAAAAACAAATTGGCTAGCTTCAGGACAGGGTCACTTTTGGGGACAGTAAGTGGAAGATGAAGGAGAATTATGAAGCTTTAATCATGTTCTGGTTTTTGTCTTTTTATATGGGTGCTGATTATGTCTGTGTTCACTCTGTGAAAATTTCATCAACATATACACATATGATATATCCTTGTTCTATGCATGTGCTATAATTCACTAAAAAAATTTACCAAAGAAAAAGGTGAAGGAGACAGAGAAGGGGAGCCAGTGTTACTGAAGCCTAATGAATGCAGAGGTGATGGGAGACTTGGGAAGGAAGCAGGAGATGCAGGGCTTTAGAAATCAGGATGAATTTGGATTTTATTGCAATAAGGTGAAAATTATTGCCAGATTTTAAACAACAGAATGGCATGTTGTTAAGAATACAGAACCCGAAAAAGCACGACACCAATTTTACTTAAACCTGCAGTTTGGAAAAGGTTGTTTTTGGTGCCTGGCTGTAGCCACTGCCCCCTATTCTACTCACCATGACACCTGAGTGAAATAACAAGAAGGGGTTCTTAAATGTTTTATGAAAATGGATTTCTCTACCATCAGTATCTGCAACCTTCCCTGTGCTGTGAAATCCCCTGACAGTAGATGAATGCCATTAAACCCTGGTTGTGAGGCACTTGTTTGGGGATCCTCCATAGACAAGGAGAGGAGAAATGGTGTTCAAACTGTATACTGATGATGAGAAAAGAGTGAAATTGATACCAACAGCATGTTAAAATGGTAATCAATGGGAAAATGTCTTTTTAAAATGTGTTCTCCTCTTTTTTAAACATTTTTATTCAGTCAAATTGATGTGCGTGTGTGTATGTGTGTGCGTGTGTACAGTTCTATGAGTTTTAACACATGTATAGACGCACATAACCACAAAAACAATCAGGATGCAAACCGCTTCATGACCTCTGAAGACTTGCTCGGCTGCTGCTTTGTAGTGAAACCCTTCCCCTGTCCCTAACTTCTTGCAATATCTCTTCTTCTACGGAGGTAAGCACAATTATAAAATGGCCCCCACGACCTTTGTCCTGTTCTGTTATCTCCTATTTAATCCCTCACACCAGGAGTGTGAGCAAAACCTATTTCTTAATTGTAGCCAATAGAATATGGCAAAGATGATGGGATATCACTTTCCTGATTAGGTTGTTAGATGGTAAAGTTTATGAGATGCCACTCTCATAATTACACTGTCTTATATAAGACTCTGTCTTAGAAGATTGGAGGAAGAGACTCTCCCCTGTTGGCTGTGAAGAAGCAAACTGCCATGAAACTGCCATGTGTGATTACCACTGAGGAGGGCCATGTGGCAGGAAACTGTGGGCAGCTTGTAGCACCTGAAGGCACTCTCCAGCCAACAGCCCCCGAGAAGCTGGTGCCCTCAGTCACATAGCTGCAAGAAAATAAATTCTGCCAATTGCCTGAATTACCGCAAAAGCCAATTATTCCCTGGTTGAGCCTTCAGATAAGAATGCAGCCTGGTTGGCATGTTGATTGTAACCTTGTGAGACCTTGAGCAAGACCCCGTTAAGCCAAATCCTGACTCCTTACCCACAGAAACTGTGAGATAACAAATGTGTTTTATTTTAGGCCACTAAGTTTGTGGGCATTTGCTGTGCAGCGAGAGAAAACGAATATACCTCGCTAGAGCTCTGACTTTTCCAGATGTCATATAAATGGAATCATATGCATATAAACATTCAAGACTAGCTTTTTTTCTCTTTTTTTTTTTTTGCTCTTTTATTTTCCTTTCTCTCCTTTCCTTTTCTTTTATCTTCTTTTCTTTTCTTTTCTTTTTAGAGATGGGGTCTCACTGTTTCCCAGGTTGGTCTTAAACTCCTGGGTTCAAGTGATCCTCCCACCTTGGCCTCCCAAAGGGCTGGGATTACAGACATGAGCCACCACATCCTGCCAGGCTAGCTTTTTTCACTCGACGTGATACCTTTGTGATTTACCCATAGTGTTGTGTGTATCAATAGTACATCTTTTTCTTGCTATGTGGAATTTTATTATATACAGGCACCACAGTTTATCCATTTACTTGTTAAAGGACAGTTGAGTTATTTCTAGTTTTCAGCAGTTATGTTTAGAACTACTATATACATTTGTATATAGGTGTTTGTGTAAACATATATTTTTATTTCTTTGGAACAAATACCTAGGAATATGATTGCTGGTCCATAAAGTAAGTGTAAGTTTAACTTTACAAGAAACTGTCACACTGTTTTCCAAAGTAGCTGTCCCATTTTGCATTCCTACCAGCAAAGAATAAAAGTTCTTTGCTAATCCTTATTGTTAGCAGCTAATCCTTTTTATTACCAGCACTTGGCATTACCTTTTTGTTGTTGTTGGTTAGCCATTCAATAGGTGTGTAGTGATATCTTGATGTGGCTTTAATTTGCATATCTTTAATGGCCAATGATGTTGAACATCTTTTCCTGTGCTTATTTGCCACCATTGCATCCTCTTCAGTAATCTGTTCAAGACTTTTTGTCTATTTTTTAATTGGTTTGCTTCTCTTATTGTTGAGTTTTGAGAATTTAAGAAAACATTCTGAAAATAATTCTTTTGTCAGATGCATGATTTGAAAATATTTTCTTCAAGCCTCTAACTTGTCTTTTTATACTCTTAAGAGAGAATTATTATAACATAATTAACATACCATACAGGCTGGGCGCGGTGGCTCAAGCCTGTAATCCCAGCACTTTGGGGTGCCGAGGTGAGTGGATCAC
>NW_012115378.1:2339458-2344298 GCF_000951035.1 Colobus angolensis palliatus
GGCAGAGCTTGCAGTGAGCTGAGATCCGGCCACTGCACTCCAGCCTGGGTGACAGAGCGAGACTCCGTCTCAAAAAAAAAAAACAAAAAAAACCACATACCATACAGTTCGCCAATTTAAAGTGTGCAGTTTACTGTACTTTACTATATTCACAGAGTTGTGTAATCACCACATAATCAATTTCAGGACATTTTCACCACCCTCAAAAGAAACTCCCCAATCCTAAAGTGTTTTAATCTTGATGAAGTATAATCTATTAATTTTTCCTTTTATGTATCATGTTTCTGGTGTTGTATATAAAACATATTTGCCTAACCCAAGATAAAAATTTTCTCTTTTCTAAATGTTTTACAGTTGTACACTTTACTTTTAGATTTATGAGTTAGTTCTCATATAAGATACAGAGTTTAGGTGAAGGTTCCCTTTTTTCATATGGTTGATAAAATTAATTCAATCTAATGATTGACAAATTAAACAATTTAATTCAATTAAGCCTAATTTGTTCAATAGACTCTCCTCTCTTAATTGAATTACTTTTGCAGTTTTGTAAAAAGTCAACTGACCCTATTTGTGTGGGACTATTCTTGGCCTCTCTATCCCATTCCATTAATTTATGTGTTTTTCCCATTTGCCAATATTACACTGTCTTGATTACTGTAGCTTTATAATATGTGTTAAAACTAAGTACTGTGAGTCTTTCAACTTTGTTCTTTTTCAACATTACTTTGGCCATTCCAGTTCTTTGGTATTTCCATAAAATTTTTAAAAGTTGTTTGCTAATACTGAAAAAGGATTTCTGAACTTTTGATTGAATTTGCATTAAATCTATAGACCATTTTGGAAATCTTGTTGACATCTTAACTCTTGAATCTTTTAAACTGCAAAGTATGCCTTTCTGTGTCTTTAAGTTTTCTTTATTTTTTCATCAGTAGTTTGTGGTCCTCAGCATATAGATCCCGCATATGTTTTGTTAGATTTATATGTATTTCATTTTTGAATTATTGTTAATGGTATTGCTTTATTAAATTTCAGTTTCCAATTATTCATTATGAGTATCTAAAAATATCACTGATTTTTAAAATGTTGAATTATAATTGCAACCTTGCTAAACTCATTAGGTCTAGGTTCTTTCAGTAGATTCTTCAGAATTTTCTACATAGACAGACAATCATTTTGTCTGTGATAGGGTTAGTATTATGTCTTCCTTTCCAATCCAAATACCTTTTATTGTTGAGTAGGAGCTGTGAGAGTGTCTTTTTGTTTTGTTCTAGATCTTAGCAGGAAAGCAGTCAGTCTTTTGTCATTAAGTGTGATACTGGCTTTTTTTTTTTTTTTAAGACAGAGACTCACTCTTGTCACCCAAGCTGGAGTGCAATGGCGTGATCTCGGCTCACTGCAATCTCCACCTTCTGGGTTCAAGCAATTCTCCTGCCTCATCTCCCAAGTAACTGGGATTACAGGCACCCGCCACCAGGACCGGCTAATTTTGTTTTTGTTTTTGTTTTTGCTTTTGCTTTGAGACAGCAGCTTGCTCTTTCACCAGACTGGGGTGTAGTGGCCCAATCTCGGCTCCCTGTAACCCTGTAACCTCTGCCTCCCAGGTTCAAGCGATTCCTCTGCCTCAGCCTCCCAAGTAGCTGGAATTATAGGTGCCAGCCACCACGCCTGGCTAATTTTTTGTGTTTTAGTAGAGATGGGGTTTCACCATGTTGGCCAGGATGGGCTCCATCTCCTGACCTCGTGATCCCTCTGCCTCAGCCTCCCAAAGTGCTGGGATTGCAGGCGTGAGCCATCATGCCTGGCCATGATATTGGCTTTTAAAAAAATTTTTGGTAAATGTGCTTTGCCAGGTTAATTTTCCTTGTATCCCGACTTTACTAAGAGTTTTTAATCATAAAAGAACGTCAAATTATTTTCTGCATTAACGGATATAGTTGTGTGGCTTTTCTTCTTTAGTCTTTCAGTATGGTTGACTACATTGATTTCAAGCATTAAAACCATGCTTGCATCCTTGAAATAAACCCTACATGCTTGTGGAGTATTATTCTTTTTTTTTTTTTTTTTTTGAGATGGAGTCTCACTCTGACGCCTAGGCTGGAGTTCAGTGGCGCGATCTCGGCTCACTGCAAGCTCCGCCTCCCGGGTTCACACCATTCTCCTGCCTCAGCCTCCCAAGTAGCTGGGCCTGGCTAATTTTTGTGTTTTTTTTTTTTTGTATTTTTAGTAGAGACGGGGTTTCACCATGTTAACCAGGATGATCTCCATCGTGGAGTATTATTCTTTTTATGTATTACTGGAATCAATTTGCTAGTATTTTGCTGAGATTTCCTACATCTATGTTAATGATGGATTTGGTCTCTAGTTTTCTTCTCTTGTAATACCTATGCTTTTAGTATCAGAATAAGACTGACCCCATAAAATATTCCCTTATTTTCTATTTTCTGGAAGTGATTGTATAAAATCCATGCCATTTTTCTTTAAATACTTGGCAGAATTCACCAGTGAAACCATTTAATCCTGGAATTTTTTTTCAAAAGTTGTTAAAAAAACTATAATTAAATTTTGTTAATAAAGAACTATGCATGTTATGCATTTTTTTCCTTGGGTAAATTTTGTAGATTGTAGCTTTCAAGTAATTTGTTCCTTTCATCTAAGTTATTGAATGTATATGTATAGAGTTGTTGGGAGTATTCCTTTATTTTCCTCTTCATGTCCATGAGGTCTGTATTAATGTCTCCTTTCTCATTCCTGATATTGGTATATTATATTTTCTCTCTGTTTTACCTGGTCAGACTGGCTAAAGACTAATCAATTTTATTTATATTTTCAAAGGACTGGCTTTATTTTCATTGATTTTCTCTATTGTCTTTCAGTTCTTAATCTAATTGATTTCTTCTCATCCTTAGTAATTCCTTACTTCTCCTGCCTTTGGGTTTACAATTACCTTGTTTGTTTTAGTTTGTTAAGGTGAAACCTTAGATTGTTGATTCAAAAATTTCCTCTTTTCTAATAGAAAAGCATCTATAACATTTAATGCTATAATTTTCCCTCTAAGCACTGCTGTAACTGCATCACACACATTTTTAATATATAATATTTTCATTTTCCTCCATTTTAAAATAATTTCCAGTTTCCTCTGAGACTTTCTATTTGATGTGTGGATCATTTAGAAGTGTTTTGTTTAACTTTTTAGTATTTGGAGATTTCCCACTTGTTAATATATCCCTGTTGTTTATTTCCAGTTTAATTCCATTATGAATAGGGATAAATTGTTCCCTGGTTTTAATTCTTTTATATTTGTTAATGTTTGTTTTATGACCCTGGATATGATATATCTTTATGAACCTTTAATGCACACCTGGAAAAACTGCATAATCTGTAGGGTGGAATGATGTTACAGTGTTAATTAAACCTAGTAGTTTCATGACGTTAAGTTGTTCTATATCTTTGCTGATGTTCTATTTGCTTTATCAATAACTGAGAAAGGAGTGTTAAAGTCTCCAAGTTTATTTCTATATTTCACTATTCTTTAAGTTCTGTCAGTTAATACAACTGAGTTTCTTGAATCCATAAGTTGTTTCATATATTTTGAAGCTCTGTTGCTTGGTGCATACACATTTAGGATTAAAATTTGTTTTCAAATAATCAATGATTTTATTATTATAATGTCCCTTTTTATCCCTTTTCCTTGCTCGTAAGTCTACTTTGAGATTAATTAGTATAGTAATTCCAGCTTTGTTTTGATTAGTGATTGCATGGCATATTTCTTTTATTCTTTTACTCTTGATCTACTTGTATCATTATATTTACACTGACATTTGAGAATTATGTTGACAGCACATAATTGTGTGTTGTTCTTTCATTTTTTATCCATTTTCAGAATCACTTTCTTTTAATTGATGTGTTGAGATAACTTTTATTTAAGTAATTATTGGTATGTTTTGATTTAGATCTACCATATTATTAATTGTTTTCTCTTTTTTCCCTCCGTATTTCTTCATCTATTCCCCTTTTTTGCCTTATTTTTATTTCTTTGAATATTTTTTCATATTTTAATTTTTGAGTTATTTTCTTATCTCTTTGCATATATTTTCGTTTCAGTGGTTTCTTTACAGATTATAATATACATACTTAACTTTTTACAGTCTGTTTTGAATTACTATCTAACCACTTGAAGTGGATTATAGAAAGCTTATATAGTTTCCTTTACCTGCCTCTTATATTGCATTTTCTCCATGTTTTACACCAATTCCTATAGAAAACCCCATTAAACAATGTTTTAATTTTTGTTTTTAGTTATCACACATATTTTAAAGAATTCACAAGGAAAAAGCCTAATTTGTTATACTGAATTAGGTATTTACCACATCTGTTACTCTTCCTTCATTCTTGAAGTTCCAAGTTTTCCTCTGGTGTCATTTGCCTTCTGTTGGAAGAATTTCTTCTACGGCAGGTCTAATGACAATGAATTTTCTTCATTTTTCTTTGTCTGAGAATGTCTTTATTTCACTTGTATTCCTGAAATATATTTTTGCTGGTTACAGAATTCTGAACTGGCAGTGCTTTTCTTTCAGTAGTTAAAATGTTCCACTGCCTTCTGACCTGGATTTCTGGGGAGAAATCCAGTCATTATAACCATTTTTTTCCTGTGTGTAATGTGTTATTTTCTTCTGGCTGTTTTTTCCCCTTTGTTCTTAGTTTTCATCTGTTTGTGTCTGGATATGAATTGCTTTAGGTTCATCCTCCTTATGGTATGCTCAGTGCTATGGTTTGGCTCTGTGTCCGCACCCCAATCTCATGTCAAATTGTAATTCCCAGTGTTGGAGGAGGAGGTTGGTGG